>NC_048600.1:122786156-123086156 GCF_003668045.3 Cricetulus griseus | reverse complement strand
TTAAATTGAACCACCAGGGGCTGGAGAGATAGATGACTAAGTAGTTAGGAACATGGCTTTGTTTCCAGATGATCTGTGTTCTGATCCCAGCACCTATAGTTCACAGTAGTCTGTAGCTGCACTTCCAGGGGATCTGACACGTATGCAGGCAAAACATCTGTGCACATAAAATAAAGTAAATTTACAATTGAACCTTTTAACTATTCTCTTAGTCATTTCTGTCCTTCTGCTATCAATTCCTTGTTTTGTTCTTTTTGTTTCCACAATATTTAACATATCTTTAGATACCTATGTGAGACAATTTATGTTTTAATTTCTTTGACAATTTTTAAAAGTCAATATACAGAAAACCTTCAAATATTTTTGTGTAAGCCTTTAAATCTTAGTGTCAGAACAAATCATTGACAGTTTACATTTCCTGCTGTTCATACCACTGACTACATTGAGTCTACTTAACTTACTTAAAGTATGTTGTTAACTTTATTTATTGAAATATGTCTTTCTTAAGATTGCTAGGAATTGCAAGTTGCCTTAGGTAGCTGAACAAAATAAAAACCACATTTGAGCCTTCTTTTTCCCCTGAACTAGATTTGTCCTTTGACATATATGAAGGTCAGATTACTGCATTACTGGGCCATAGTGGGACAGGAAAAAGTACACTGATGAATATTCTTTGTGGATTGTGCCCACCATCTGATGGTAAGAGTTTTCTCACTTAAATAAGTCTTAATTTTTTTTAAGCATTAGTAACAAAGGAGTCACAGTATGCAGCAATTATTTGTCCTCTTTATATGTTGTAGATGATTGGTGTCAGTGATTTTAAATAACTATTTCTATAACTATGAAGAAGTTTTTTCTTTACTGTATATACTCATTTTTTTAAAAGTAAAAAAATCAGTCCCATGATATTTAATCAAGTAAAAAATTAAATTTTTAACTATTTATTTTGATTTACCTTTTATTTGTTTTATATACCTATTTCTATCACATATTTATATGTATACAAATCTTTATTCCATATTTTCATGGAAAAATAAACCAGTAAGTAACTAATTGGAAAGTAAACTGACACTGGAAAAAACAGAAATATTTCAATATGCAGCTGAAGGAAAGAAGGATAAATGTCAACACTAATTTTTAAAATAAAACTTTAGGAGCAGTACTCAAAGGATAATCTAGATCTGGGGTTATTTTATAGGTGTCAGCTGCTGTGTGGAGCCCTCATGTGTCTGCAGTTACTGAGTAGTGGGTCAGTGAAATCAGTTTCATAAAAAAGGACCAGTTTATATTGAATCTGCATTTCAGCTTTGTAAATCAGACTTGACCTTTGAAATTAGTGTGACTTGTTCTTTGTTTTTACTTGTGATGTTCTCTGGCATTAGTCATAGTGTCTTAGACTTTACACATATGACTTTTGTTAGAGTTCTCCATACATGATTTAACAGAGTGAAGCTTATTATCATTCAGTTGAGATAATAAGAAAGCTGGAGTTCAAGACATTATTATGTTCAAGAGCATACAACCAGCTTTTGTAAAATTTGTAGATCTCCCTTCATTATCTTATAGTTTCTGGAGGTGAAAGAAATCTTTATTGAACCATAAATATAAACAGTGTCACTGTAGTTATATTGATATCTCATGGTAAGCTTGTAGTTTACTATTCTTTCCACTATATAATATTGCCTGGAAATAAAGGAAAATAAGTTTGAAATATCAGTGAAAACATACTGCAAGTACTGTTGAAATGAGGATATATCTTCCAAATATATATTAATTCTTGCTTTGGGTATATGTTGTAACAAAATGAGTAAGCTATTAGGTACATCAAAACATGCATTTTTAACACTCAATGTCTTTAATGTAAATATAAATATTTTGCTTTTAGGGTTTGCTTCTATATATGGACACAGAGTCTCTGAAATAGATGAGATGTTTGAAGCAAGAAAAATGATTGGCATTTGTCCACAGTTAGATATAAACTTTGATGTTTTGACAGTAGAAGAAAATTTATCAATTTTGGCTTCAATCAAAGGAATTCCAGCCAACAATATAATACAAGAAGTATGTTATCCATATATAAACCATCAGTGTATTTTCTATAAATTAATATACTTTGTAACAATTGTATAATAAGTATGCTTGAAAATCTAAACATATAAAACCTATCTGGATTAGTAAACAGAAAATATGAAGAATTGTATGGATTAGGAGTACACACCTTAGCACATGTGAATAACTCATTTTTCTTCTGGAGGGTGCTTACTTTTCCCCCTCTTCCTCTCATCCGCTCTGCCTTCACTCCTCTTCTCCCTTGCCTCAGTACACACAGAGCCTCAGACTCATCTCTTTTCCTTCCCCATTACCCAGCAAGACACAAAATTGAAACAGACTTCCCCAAGAACCTTGTTACTTATTATTTTAAGAATTGTGTATGATATTTGTAAAAATTAAGCACATCCTAAGATTTTAAAGTTGATTTTAAAATTAGCTTTACAATTATACTGCTTAAATGATGCTTAAAATGATACTTTAAAATTTAAGATACATAAAAACTAATTTTGATGATTATGTTAAGGAGGTGATTGTTAAAATAACATTGTTCACACAGGTGCAAAAGGTTTTGCTGGATTTGGACATGCAAGCCATCAAAGATAACCAAGCAAAAAAATTAAGTGGTGGCCAAAAAAGAAAGCTATCTTTAGGAATTGCAGTTCTTGGGAATCCAAAGGTAAATACAATGTTAATTTCACTGATGAGATAATTTTAAATTTTATTAGATAGAAAAGAAGGTTATGGGGTTAGAGATAAGGCTCAGTGGTTAATAACACTGGCTGGTCTTCCAGGGGACCCGTGTTTAATTCCCAGCATCCACATAGCAACTTGCAGCTGTTTCTCAGTCCAGTTCCAGGAGGAGCTGATACACTTTTCTGGCCTCTGGGGCACCTCATTCATACAGTTCACAGATGTACATTCATTTTGCAAAATGCTCATAGGTATAAAATGGTAAATACAATTTTTAAAAAGTTAGAACAAAAAATAAAGGGATAATTAAGTTAGCCACTATCTGGGTGCACTGATACTACATGTGTTTGTTCTATGATGTTCTCTAGCCCATAGAAAGAGAAGCAACTTTGCCTTGCACATAGTTAAAAAACTCATGTGTGTGCTTACAACAGAGAGCCTATGGAAACCACTATCCTGCCATGTTCCTCCTTTCTACTGTAGCATGGGATCAGGGTGGACTCCGAATTTTTATTACCTGGGCTTTCTGCTAGCACCCACTATCATGTTTTTAAAATTAAAAACAACTTGAAGCCAAACAAGGTGGCCATGCCCGTAATCCAGCACTCAAGAAACTGTATCAGAAAGATGATGAGTTCAAGTCCAGTCTAAGCTACATAGTAAGAGTCTCTCTTAATAAAAAGTTCCCCTCAAAAAAATAGAAAGAAAATGTTCCCCACCCCAAAATGCTTCCCTTGAAATGATACAGAACATCTTCTAAATTATTTAGAAGATAATCAATTGCTGTATATACAGATTCAATTACATACAGCAATATACTTCATATTTGCTACTTTGTCCGAGTGTTATACCAGTGTCTTATATATAAGTAACCAAGGAAAATATTCACTTACAATTCTAAACATTTATACAAACTTGTTTTGCTTTGTTTTTTGTCTTCGAGACAGGATTTCTCTGTATGGCTTTGGAGCCTGTCCTAGCACTTGCTCTGTAGACCAGGCTGGCCTCGAACTCACAGAGATTCTCCTGCCTCTGCCTCCCGAGTGTTGGGATTAAAGGTGTGTGCCACCAACACCTGGCAAACTTTATACAAACTTTATATAAGAGTAAAAAACCTATTTTGGGGTGAAAAATATTAACTTGAAAGAGAAATTTTCTCATATCCATATAAATTTTAAATATTTGCTTTTTTGCTTTTTTATACCCATGTTCACTCAGATACTACTGCTAGATGAACCAACAGCAGGAATGGACCCCTGCTCTCGTCACATTGTTTGGAATCTTTTAAAGTACAGGAAAGCTAACAGAGTGACACTATTCAGTACTCATTTTATGGATGAAGCTGACATTCTTGCTGGTGAGATTTTTGCTTTACGTTTAAATGACAAGGTCACAAGCCTGAAGGGAGATAAATATGGAAATGCTAAATCCCGAGGAATAAATAATTATCTAATGGTGTACATTCTAAACAAAAAGATTTTTAAAAATTAAAAATTATATATTTCTGTGTTTAGTGTTTCCTAAATCATCTTCTGTTTCAGTGAGTTCTCAAAAGAACTCACATAAGATTTTCCGTATTATCATACTCATTATATATTAATTCATTATAGCAAAAGTCTGTGAAGCAAATTTAGCAAAGAGCTAAATCACAATAAGACACAATTCAGAGGAAGCCAGGTACATGATTCACAGAGTCCCTTGATTTCTCCATAATTTACTAACCATATTTATGAAATATTGTCTTCTAGTTTATTAAAGGCTCAGTGTCCATGATTCCTGTGGGTACTGTTCATAGAGCTACTCTTCCTAACACAGAACAATTCTAGACTCCCTAAAGGAAAACAAGTATTCAGCATAAACTGTATTTTGTGTGTGTGTGGGCATGTGTGTGTAGAATTTTTGACACTATTAGGAATCCCCCATCCAGATTCCCAGATGGTAGTCAAGGGCAAGCCTTGTAAACAGATCATTCTAAAGCAGGCTTCACTGGCCTGTTAACTATTTATGTGCAGTTTTTTTTTTTTTTTTGTGTGTGTGTGTGTATGTGTGTGTATACACATATATAGTCCAGGTTTAAGTTAGTATTGGTTTTTAACATCTAGAACAAAGGTTTGAGAGTTTCAACTAATATAATTTCTTTTTCTAGCTGCTGCTTTAGTATAATAAATGGAGAAGTTCACTCATGTCTTCAGCAGTATCTCAAGTGAAAAGAATCCAATGACCTAACGTTTTTATTCTTGTTATTATGTTTCCTTTTTTTTTTATTGTACATCTGGTTATACAGGAATCATGAAAACTCCTGTATCATAAGTTCCTTTAGGAAGAGTCTAAGCTATGTAGAGTATGCACTCTTGAGTCTTATGTTAGTAGCTCTGTGAAACATGTCTAAACAATGTCTCTTTGTCTTCTCTCAGTATTCTAATCTGAAAAAACAGGTGATAATATTGTAGTGTCTTCCTTATAAAATTGTTGTGATGATTAATGATATAATACTTGGATGTGTGCTATTATTAACTTAGCAATTGAAATATGAATTCCATTTTGTAGATAGGAAAGCTGTCATATCACAAGGAATGCTGAAATGTGTTGGTTCTTCAATTTTCCTAAAAAGTAAATGGGGAATCGGCTACCGCCTGAGGTAACACTTGTTCTTCTGTGACTTTATTCTATTTGTATTTGTGCTTGACTGTTACTATTTTTAAGTCTTCCTCTATTGTGCCGTGTGTTTAGTGATACTATTTAAAACATTCAGAATTTACTTTTAGTTGCTTATGGAATAATCACAAAATTATGATTTTGGCTTTCTCTAGCATGTATATTGACAGATACTGTGCCACAGAATCACTCTCTTCACTGGTTAGGCAGCACATACCTGCAGCTACCTTACTGCAACAGAATGACCAACAGCTTGTATATAGCTTGCCTTTCAAAGACATGGACAAATTTTCAGGTATGTTTTTCATTTTCTTAGTTGACTCTAACAAAACTCTTATGTATTTTCAAATAATTTCTAATTTCAGAATAAGATATAATGTAAATTATTTTAATTTAGAATTAACATTTTATTCATTTCAGTGGTGTAAAATATTTATTAATTTTATTTTATAACATGCTAAAGTTCCAATGGATATTTTTCCATAAATATCCATAAGTTTCTTTGGTATTCTTTGGAATTTATAATAATGTTAAAAGTATCCTGAGACCAAAATGTTTGAGTACCACTATGCCAAGTAAATTTAAAACATATTTTAATTTTTTTCTCTTTCTGCCTCCTTTTTTTTTTGAGACAAGATCTTACACTGTTGTCCAGGCTGGCATGGAACTTGCCATGTAGTACCAGGTGATCTTAGTTTCATGGCAGTCCTCTTGCCTCATCCTGTAGAATGCTGAGATCATAGATATGAACAACTATGATATGAACAACTATGCCTGGCTTATATCCATTTTTGAATGTATTTTATACAAATTTGTATTATTTTTGAATGGTATTGTGGGTCAATTTCTTTTAATTTTATTTTAGATTATTTGTGTGTGTGGTGGGGCGGGGGAGGGCATTTGCAGGTGCCTGTGGAGGCTTCTTAGAGGCATCAGATTCCCATGAGCCTGGAGTTAGAGGCAGTTGTGAGCTACCCCAACATTGGTGCAAGGAACTGAACTTGGGTCCTCTGTACAAGCATATTTGCTTTTAACTGCTGAGACGTATCTCCTGCCCTCTATACAACTTGAGTTCTGTACCATGGGACCTCTTTTTTTTTCCTTTCTTTTAGGTTTGTTTTCTGCTTTAGACATTCATTCAAATCTGGGTGTTATTTCTTATGGTGTTTCCATGACAACACTGGAAGATGTGTTCTTAAAGCTAGAAGTTGAAGCAGAAATCGACCAAGCAGGTAAAAACAGAGCTAAAAATATCAGCCAATAAACTGGACAAGATAAACAATTATATAAGCAAATAAGCTATGCAAGCATATCAAGTTTGTGTTGCTTTGTGGATCTAAGGACAGAAGTAAGTAAGTAGCTGAAGTATTTGCTAATAGTGATACAAATTATGACGGAAATGATATGATATTCTTGGAAGGTTTTCTTGTCAGGGAGGACATTATTGAGAAGATGTTTGAACTGAGATGTCAGTTGCCAGAAAAATCCAGACATGTAAACATTCTAGGACAGAATATACCAGATAAAGAAAATTTCTACTTCTCAGGTCTAGAGACATTAATTAGATGTCTTTGAGGTATGAAAATGCAGGTCACCATGGCAGGAACCATAAAGAAAATAATAGACATTGATGTCAGAGTAGCCCAAAGGCCAGGTCCAGTTTTGCTTCTTGAACATCTGAGAAGAGCTTCCTTCAATTTTTTAGTCAATGTCAAAGGGTTTAGAGCAAAGGAAAAACTTAGTAATTCCTTGTTTGTGTTTTAATGAATATATTCTTGGGTGGGAAGGTAGCTCTGTTATAGAGCCCTTGTCTGGCACCTCGAAGATTCTGAGTTTTGTGTCCAGCACTGAAATAAATGTTTCCAGTTATTAAATGATAACTTTGGTGTGAAAGAAGAGCAGAACAGTGAGGAAACTTGTATGTCAATTTCAGTTTGAATTAGGCTGGCAAGAAAATCTGCAAGGAATGGATTTGAGTTGTATTGGTCTAAGCAATAATGATTTGCAGAGGAGTATTAGGGGGAATCAAGAATCAATCTCAAGTTTTTGGTCTGAGAACCTGATGTGGGATTGCCGCTTGCTGAGGGTAGAGGAATTGGGTTATGTAAAGATAGAATGCATTATTGTTTTCACTGTTTGAGATGTATCTGAAGCTAAGTGAAGCTTTGAGGGTTAGAGATGGACATTTTGAGGTCACAGAGACACTGTTCTATGGAAATAGGGAAGAACACAGGATAGGGAGAATAGGAAGGTGTAGAGGGGCAACCCCTGATGGTGAGTAGCCAGGGAGCAAAAGCAGGGCTGACAGAATTTTCTTCCTTCACTAAAGATCAGAGAAGTAAAATTGCAGACAAAGCTGTTTTGGGGGAAAGAGAAAGTGGGCATTGAATTGTCAGATAGCATAGAGAGTAAAGCAAATAGAGTTTGGAAACAGGATAATGGGGGACTTGGTAGTGAGGAAGACAGTAGTGACCTTGCCAAGAGCATCTTAGGTGTTATGGCAAAGAGCAGAGCTGGGGCTATCTACTGTAAGGTGAAAATTGGAGCTGAAAATTTCATGACTGAAATTTAGCACATGTTCAACTTTAATAGATGTTGACAAAGCCTGCAAGAGTTCCATTTGTGTTCCACATCACTTCCAGATTCGCTCTGGAAAATTGGCATGTCTTAGTTTTTAATCTTCCTATTCCAAACATATCCCAAAATTTTTGTTTGTTTATTTTATTGGCAAGTAGATTATAGTGTATTTACACAGCAGTCAGTGGAGGAAGAAATGGACTCAAAATCTTTTGATGAAATGGAACAGAGTTTACTGATTCTTTCTGAAACAAAAGCTTCTCAAGTGAGCACCATGAGCCTTTGGAAACAGCAAATGTCTACAATAGCCAAGTTTCATTTCCTCACATTGAAACGAGAAAGCAAGTCAGTGCGCTCAGTGTAAGTATAATTATCATTCTTCTGAAAACTTGTCTTTTTCAGGTTGCAAATTGGATTTGCTGTGTGAACTTTTAAATAATGACATTTACAGCTTTGTAGTTTTGAAAGATTAAAATGACAGTTTCATAGTATCAAAAGGTACAGTAATTTTATCAAGTAACTGTTATACTTTTCATTAAGATTGATTGATTGATTGATTGATTGATTGATTGATTGATTGATTGAGACAGTCTCACTGTGTAGCACTGGCTGGTATGGAACTCACTATGTAGACGAAACTGGCCTCCACCTAACAGAAATCCACCTGCCTCTCTCTCCTAAATGCTGGGATTAAAGGTGTTTACCACCATGCTGACCTTTGTACTTTTTTTCTAAACACATATTTATTGTCTCATCTTTAAAAATATGAAGTGACAAGTTCTCATGTTTAATTTTTGAGTTATTGTCATTAAATTTTTATTTTCCATTTATATATTGTCATAATTTTTCCATTCATTAATTTTTATAATTGTTTTTAGTAAATAGCAAGAAAGTTAAGTTTTAATCCTGTGAATCAGATGAAGAAAGCTGAAACATAAAGAAAACTATTTATCTAGTAGACCTAGGATTTTAAAAATTCTGTACATAATTTTATTCTCTCTCAGTTAATACCCTTTTCCCCCAGTCTGAGAATGATTTATGGAAAATTATATTTCCTGCTTTAATGTACCATATGTATATCTTGCTAGAGCAAAAATAATTGAAATAAATAGAAACAAATCTTAATAAGAGCATTCATGACATCAAATGTCTGAAATATATTGGAGTTATTTGAGGTTTTTACCAAGTTTATTTAGTATTAAATGCTAGTCAAGTATCTGATTTGTTTCTATATCAGTTGTTCTGAAAAAACTTTATTTAAGTCAGAATGTTTTAATTTACTTAGCTGACCATCATTATAATAATATATTCTCTGGAAAACAATAACAGTGACTTAATTCAGATTGCTGTAATAAAATAACCATGAACTGGATATTTCTGGAGGTTGGAGTCGGAGATACCCATGGTAAAGGCTCTTTTCTTTCCTTGAAGAAAGATACCATTTAATTGCATGCTTTAGTGATTTCTTTTTGTGTTTGGAAAGAAAATGCAAGCCAGCACCACACTATCATGCATTTGCTGGTATCACTTTTATAAGGGTACTAGTCACATTATAAGGGTCTTACCTAATTTGCATTGATTTCCAGAGTTCCTGTCTTCAGGTATCATCAGATTAAGGATTATCAATTCATAATGTCTGAGGGAACTCAGACATTGAGTTAAAGACAAAAAATATTATATGGTAAAATATACTAGGAACTATTTCTTCTGATATTCTTCCAAAGAATAGTTGACATGTAAGAACACCATGGAATTTTTTTCACGATTTTGTAATGTAAAATATTAACCTGGTTTACATATATTCTTCAGTCGCGATTTTTTTCTTTCTTAAAACATCTACTAACTTACAGATTTAGACTTAAATGCAGCATGTTCTGAGAGATGCCGATTTCAGAATATTTAAAATAATGTAATGATTTTGTTTTGTTTATTTGTTTTTTTGAGCTAGAGCTTCTAACACAGGCTGCTTTCCAATTCTCAGTCCCCCTGCTTCAGCTCCCCAAGGACTGGGATTATATGAGTGCATTACTCTGCTCAGCAGAAATGGTTCTTAAAAATACAAGAAGTGTAACTGGAAGTTGTAAATTATTAAATTAAGTGTGATGTTGTAAGCTCTAGCTACTGGAATGCATTATATAATATGTAGATACTTTATAGGCAAGTAACTATCTCTCTATGATACTACAATGTCCCTTTGCAGTACTATATGTTCATGGTACAATACAGTAATGTGCAGATATATATGGGATAATATGCATCTTATATAATATAGTTTGACATTATCTAAGTGGAACAGTAGCAGTTAATGTAATTAAATTGTGATAAGGATGAAGATTTTAAATTGCAGACTTTTTTCACTGTATTTTAATTTTCTTCCCTGTACTTTCAATATTTTTTGTTAGTGAAAAGTAAATGTTATGAAAAGTAAATGTCTAGAATAGAGTCTGAGCAAGAAACAGTTCCTTCAGAAATATAGAAACATAAACATTTATGATAATACTTAGTTCTTTAACAATTTTATGTTTATATATCTGTAATTTAGGAGGGAATCTTATCCATACATACTTTTAAAACTTCTTCTCTTTACTCCAAATTTAATACTCTTTAATTTTGATATTTCATTTATCTCTTTCTCCAATATTGGTATCAGGTCAGTTTTTGTAATAGATTTTTAGGAAGTTTTTATTTTTCTTTGTTTTTTGTTCATCTTGTTTGGTTGTTTTTTGTTTTATATTTGTATGAGTTTCAAATTTATACTAATATGAAGGAAGATCTTTGATAGATTTGTATGCTGATGTATCTTAAACTATATTATTTTTTTCTTGCAGGTTGCTTCTGCTTTTAATATTTTTTGCAGTTCAGATTTTTATGTTTTTGGTACATCATTCTTTTAAAAATGCTGTGGTTCCTATCAAACTTGTTCCTGACTTGTATTTCCTAAGACCTGGGGATAAACCTCATAAATATAAAACAAGCCTGCTGCTTCAAAATTCTACTGGTGAGAGTGTGTGAAGGTCTGTGAATGTGTGTTGGTTGGGGATGGGGTGAAGGGTTGATGAGTTCAGAATAAAGCGAACATGAGCTATCATTGTAAAATTTAAATATTATTCTTAGTGATACTGAATAATATCAGAAATAAAGTTTTGATTTAAGTATAATTGGCAGTTTTTAAAATATTCTAATTTATACTGCTTTTAGTGATTAACTTCTTTTAAAAAAACAGTAGTAGTAAGGTGTTATGGGCATGTTTCATCTCAAATCTCATGATGAGCTTAATAAACTTGAGGCTGTAAAATTTTCTTTAGCAAGAATTATAATATATAGTATTTACACATATTCATTGAGATATAAACATTTGTCAAGAACTACTTGAAGAATTAGTTATAAGTAAAAAGTAAGGCTTACTTGCATATAAATATCTATATCTGAATATCTTGTTTACAGTTGAAAATTTTGTATTTACTGTTTTTGTTCTTATTATATAATTGACAAAAAGTTTTTTGCATATTTTTATGGACTTCAGCTAATTTTAAATTAGGATTCTATATTTTGAAAATATTAGAAATTAGTAAAGAATTTCATTTACTTATGATCAACTTTCTTATAACATCTATTACATAAATAGCTTGTAGTCTGAAGACTTGCGGAAACTATATTACTTTGAAGTCATTATTGTTAAAAAAGGTGCTAATTATGATACATAATTTTAATATTTTCTGAAAAAGATACCTTTAGCATGGAAAAATCTCTCTAGTTAGAAAATAATTTTACAGTATACCCTTTTCATTTAGAAATCTTGTCTTTAGTTTTAGTATGTATTATATATAGTTAGAATACAATACTTTGTGAAATCTCACATTTTTGATTTTTTGTGCATATCTAAAAATTATATATGTATTAAAAATCTTTCTGTTCTTTAATTTTTGATGCACTGTAGAAATTCTAGTATTTTCAGTGTTTGTTTCTTCCATTATTTCTCATAGTATTGTTTCTTGCTTTTGGATCTATGCATTTATTGCTGGTACAAATTGAAGCTTGTGTGTGTGTGTATGTGTGTATATACATATACATATGTACCTACATATATATGTATATATATCCATACATATACTTGTATATATGTGTGTATGCATGTGTGACTTGTATATACAATATACACAAACACATGTACACACACACACACACACAATATTTTCTTACTCTTCTTTGAGAGCATAAATTACATGGTTATGTCACTTGCAGGATAGCTATTTTCCTGTTTATATCTCCACTCTGGTAGTTAAGAGATCAGGAGAGAATTTTGTATCACATGACATTCATGACTGGCGCTCAATCTACCCTGTCATTCTGTTCAGTTACTGAGAATGTTTGATTTTGTGAAATTTGGGTTTCTTTGTTAAGTCACATTGTTCTGTTTTGGTTCCTGGCTTTTGTGGTGGTAGAGCAGGGTTGCTCCACTCACTAGACATAATGCTATACATTTAAACACGGACAGGATTCAGTCATTTTTTTCCTTTTTTTTTGTTTGGTGATGGGTCATTTAAGAATGTTGGTAGAAGACTGATTTTCGTGCTTGGCTACTTTGGCACAATTAAAATTACCAAATAGATTATTTTCATACTTTATTCAAATTTAATGTTAACCTTTTACTGTTATTAATCTTTCTGTAGGCAGCAGATAAAATTTACACAATTAGCAGGTTCTGCTCAAGGCCTTGCATATGTATTCCATCATTTACTTTTCACAACCACTACTATAGAGTAGTTATACTTTTTTTTTTTTCTTGACAGAGGAATCTAAATCTAGTATACATTGTAACTTGCTTGAAGGATGTGTAGTGGAAGTGGTTTGAATGTTGGCCTTCTGGCTACAGAGCCAGTGCTCTTACCAATATTTAGACTGAAGATAAAAGCTCTCCTTGAAAGAACACTATCTCCTAATGTTATTAAAAGTCTATAATGTTTCTTACTGTAACTGATTCTTTGATATTCTTATTTTCTGATACCAGACTCAGATATCAGTGATCTTATTAACTTTTTCACACACCAGAACATAATGGTGACAATGTTTAATGACAGTGACTATGTATCCGCTGCTCCCCATAGTGCAGCTTTAAATGTGGTGCATTCAGAAAAGGTAAGAGTATTATACATGTGTACTCATTTAAAAGTTATAATCTACTAAAATGACTACTTTAAATTAATTCGCTGAACTTACTCCTTTAGTCATGAATTAGAGTCTATTTTTATAAATAATTAAAAATAATTGGTTTTGTTTGTGATGCTTTTACACCCTGGTAAGTGACCAGTAACATTTTTAAATTTCATTTTCTTATTATATTTTTGCTTAAAAATCTACATATTTCAAGCCAGGTTATCTTACCTGTCTTTTCCTATCCCTTGTTGAAACAGTTTTTTCACAGTATCTACTAAGATTTAATTAATCTAAATAAGGTTATTTCACAAAAAAGTTGGTCCTTAGTGATATTAGTATATTTATATAAAGAATGTAATAACTCTTTTCTTTAAATTGTAGGACTATGTTTTTACTGCTGTTTTCAACAGTACTATGGTTTATTCTCTACCAGTAATGATGAACATCATTAGTAACTACTATCTTTATCATTTAAATGTGACTGAGGCTATCCAGATCTGGAGTACCCCATTCATTCAAGTAAGCAAACATGCACAAAAATCAATTCATTTGTGGAAATCTCTGTAAGTTAAAAGTTGAGGTGGAGAATTTAGGAGTCTCCAGGTTTAGTTGCCTTCAAATCCAGAACAGCTCTATTTGATTCTGATAGGTTTTTGAAACACTGATATAATAATTGTAGAAAAGAAATGAACATTGTTTAATATTTTTTGGGGGTGTGTTTGGAATCTAGTTATTGAGATATTGAAAAAGTCACACAGGCAACTATTTTTGCTTTAAGTCGATATCTTAGGCTTTTTTATTTCTGTGAAGAGACACCATGACCACAGCAAGTCTTAACAAAGAAAACATTTAATTGAGGTGGTGGCTTATAGTTTCAGAGGTTCAGTCCATTATCATCAAGATGGGGAGCATGGCAGTGTGCAGGCAGACACAGAATTGGTTACATCTTGACCAGAAGCCAGCAGGAAGTCAATTAACTGTCACACTGAATGAAGCTTGAGAAAAGAGACTTCAAAGCTCCTACAGTGATACCCTTCCTCCAACAAGACCACACCTACTCCAACAAGGTCACACCTACTAATAGTGCCTCTCCATTTGGGAGGCATTTTCTTTCAAACCACTACTGTAACAAAATGTTGAAGGCCAGGGACAACAAGACAGTGATGCACTATTTCTACATCATCTGATGGAAAAGTGGGCCAGGGCACTTGTTAGACATATGGATTCTGTTCTAATGCAGAGTACTTTTCCTGTTTCATGAGTGTATCGTCTTACATAAAAAGGGTAGAGATGAGTCCAGGATTTATCCAGAATCTAGCAGGTGCAAGGTACTGGGTTTGGTCTCTGACACAAAGATCAGGATGAACAAGGATAGAGAAATGGGCTTGTTGAGGCTAGCGAATAACACCAAAAGCAACCTGAGAGTCAGGTAGTCTGTGTTTTGATGTCAGCTACTTACTGGACTTCCCGGGAAAGTTAACTGACTCCTTAGGGTAACAAGGGATGCGGAGCTATAGGAGCTAGTTACCCTTGTCTGGGAGATGTTCTTGATTCTTTAGGAAGATAAGCTTGAATATAGCTTTTCCCAAGGGAAAAAAGAAGGGATCAAGATGCTATTTATCACAGTCATGATAGTATTCACACAGTCAATGAAAAGTACCAAATATTATTCTTAGGTACTTCTTATCATTGCATCTGGCCACTGGTGGATATGATAATTGTTTATTACACATACTAATTAGTGGCAGAGTTGGCAGACCAGCATGTCTTGTTAATAAGCCTGTTACTCATCCATACCCTGTGGTAGATATCTTAATGTCTTTCTTTAAAGATATTAATGCTCTTTCAGGATATTCCAGGGTATTGTAAAGTCATTCTTAGATTCATTTTCTATTGTGTTTGCCTTTCAGGAAATTACTGACATAGTTTTTAAAGTTGAGCTATATTTTCAAGCAGCTTTGCTTGGAATCATCGTTACTGCAATGCCACCTTACTTTGCCATGGAAAATGCAGAGAATCATAAGGTAATAATAGGTCAGACAAAAAATTGCAGGTATCAGGTTCTTTCAAACCTGAGGACCTGATTTTGATCCCTGGAATCCACTTGGTGGAAGGAAAGAATTGATTCCTCCAAATCCCTCTGCTATTCCACATGGTCACAAACAAGTAAACGTTAAAAAAAATGTTTTTTAAGTTAGTTAAAAAAAGTAAATAGGGGTTGGAGAGATGCCGCAGCAGTTAAGAGCATTTGCTTTCCTTGCAGAGGACCCTGGTTCAGTTCTGAGTATCCACATGGCAGCTCACAATTGCCTGTTACTCTAATTCCAGGGAATTCTGTACTCTCTTCTGCCCTTCATGGTCCCCTGCATGCATGTGGTATCATAAACTTACACAGACAGACATACACATGATTAAATATCTTAAATAAAATAAAAATTAAAAGTATTAGTTGCTGCTAGTAAGAAGGGTTATATACATACATACATACATACATACATACATACATACATACATACGTACCCACCTACCTACCTAAACAGGTAATTTTTTAAGAGTATTTAATTTGAGAGTGTCTTAGTTATGTTTCTGATGCTATGATAAAGCACCATGACCAAAAGCAGCTTGGGGGGAAAGGATTTATTTGGCCTATACCCCAGGTAACAGTCCATCACTGAAGGAATTCAGGGCCAGGAATTCAAGCAAAGCAAAGGAACCTAAAGGCAGGAACTGAAGCAGAAGTCATGAGGAAAGCTGCTTACTGGCTTTATCATGGCTTGCTCACCCTGCTGTCTTACTCCATTAACCTGTTCTCTGTTTTATGATTTTTGTGTTTCAAAAGTAAATAAATGGAATTATAGTATGCATTTGACTCATTTTTTTTTTACTACTGTAACTTCCTAGTGCTTTCTTTTAAAGTTATGAAATTTGTGTCAGGAGTCCTTGTAGTCCATTCCTTTTTATTGCTGAGAACTATTTCAAAGTGTGGATCATAGTTTTTATAACCATTCCTTGTTAAAAACCATCTGAACTGGCTGGGCAGTGGTGGTGCATGCCTTTAATTCCAGCCCTTGGGAGGTATAGGCAGGTGGATTTCAGTGAGTTCGAGGCCAGTCTGGTCTACAAAGTGAGTTTCAGGACAGCCAGGACTGTTACACAGAGAAACCGTGTCTCAACAAAACAAAACCAACCAAACAAAAAGCATCTGAATTATTGCTGGGTTTCACTATTACAAATACAGTAGCTATGAATGTTTGCATATAGATGTTTGTATGAACATTTATGGTTGCTTGAATGTATGTCTGTGCACTGCATGCCTGAAGAACTCACAAAGGCCCAAAGAAGGCATCAGATTCTCTGGGACTGGAGTTAAAGATGGTTGTGAGCCACATGTAGGTGTTGGGAATCAAACCATGGACCTCTGGATCCAAGTGGTCTTAACCTCTGAGCCATCTCTCTAATGCCTCACTTCCTCCTCTTACCTAATTTTTTATTTCTTGTTTCTCATTTCTCACACTGTTGTCTGCTCTTTGATAATAACTCTGAGTTATTGTGAGTAGATAGTTTTAGAAGTGGTGGAAATCAAATGAATAGTATTGTTAGGCATCAGGATTCAGATAAGATTTTTAGAAAAAAATAAATGAGAGCATGAGAAGGAAAAATGATTTAAATATTAATATACATGAAAATACTATTAGGAAAACCATGCATTTATATACTGTGCAATTTATTTAAAAAGTATTTAAAGTGCTTTCAAATGTATATTCTTTGTACAAAGTTTCACACATAATCAGATGCTCTGTGAAGATCCAGAGGATCTTAGGATATTAGGCAGTTTATGTTTTTTATTAAATATAGACTTTGAACATGCGAATCCTTTTCTATTTAAACATGTCTTCATTTATTTCTGCATAGTTTCATATGAATGTGGTTGGCTGTCACTCTTGGCATACCCACCATTTCTGTGTTATCTTACTATATTCTGAATCTTCAAAATTTTGTTGAAATTGATAAATCTTATAAATGAATCTAAAAGGGCTAGAATGAATGTATGTAAAGTTACTTTTTTGTTTTGTTGATTTAAAGAAAAGTTCTACAATAATTTACTTGCTTTTTATTTGTAAAATGTTTATGATTTTAATAGTTTTTCTTTCTTTTTTTTTTAGATCAAAGCTTATACTCAACTTAAACTTTCAGGTCTTTTACCATCAGCCTATTGGGTTGGACAAACTGTTGTGGATTTTCCCTTATTTTTTGTTGTTCTGACTTTGATGCTGGGAAGTTTATTTGCATTTCATCATGGACTATATTTTTATCCTGTAAAATTTCTTGCTGTGGTAAGTGAGCATCAGTTGTGCTCATGGTATTTATAGTTAAGTATTTCTTAAAAAATCTATTTACATATGAATATATGACAGCTGTCAGATTGAATAACATGTGTATTAGCTTTTAAAAAACAAAATGAATCAAATGTTTATTATTGTGTATGGTACATTTAATTTAATTTCTTATATGTGATTTAAAATAATTTAAAATTTAAAAATAATCCTTGAAGTTGTTGTGTAACACTAATAATATAAACCCAGCGACAGATCTTGGGATTCAAGCTGATGGTCAGATAAGCAAAGCAGCCAGGCCACTAGCTCTTACCTCTACCTCAAACTGAAAATGTGAAACAGCTAGCTCCATGAATCCTCAAAGTGTAATGCTCTCTCCACGAATCTTCAGAGACAATAGCTCTCCTTATCTAGAAACTAAATCTCTATAGGAGACGCTTTGCTTCTTCCTTTATATCTCCCTAGTGCTGGGATTAAAGGCATGTGATCCAAAGTGCTGAGATGACCTTTGTGTGAGCTGTTTCTCTTAGGAGGAGCGGATCAGTTTCATGTAGCTCACTGTGGTCTTGATCTAACAGAGATTCATCTGCCTGTCTTCTGAGTCTTGGGATTAAAGGTGTGTGCCACCACCACCACCACCACCTAGCTCTATGGCTAGCTGGTATGGCTGCTGGGATTATAGGTGTGTATCACCACTGACTAACCTCTATGACTTGTGGCTAGCTTTGCATTCTGAACCCTCAGGCAAGCTTTATTAAATTATAAATAATATATCACTGCACTGTTGTGGTCTTTCAAGTAGACTTCTTGCTTGCATCAAGGCACCTAAATCTTCCTTCCCCATTCTCACACCTAAACATTTTATAAGAAAGGGATTAGTTAGCCGGGTGGTGGTGGTGGTGGTGCACACCTTTAATTCCAGCACTCAGGAGGCAGAGGCAGGTGGATCTCTGTGGGTTTGAGACCAGCCTGGTCTACAAGAGCTAGTTCCAGGATAGTCTCCAAAGCCTCAGAGAAAACCTGCCTCGACCCGCCCCCCCCCAAAAGAAAGGAATTAGTTTTTTAAAAAGATTTGATTTAATTAATGTATGTATGGGTGTGTGTGTGTGTGTGTGTGTGTGTGTGTGTGTGTGTGTGTGTGTGTGTGTGTGTCTGTGTCTGTGTCTGTGTCTGTGTCTGTGTCTGTGTCTGTGTCTGTGTCTATGTCTATGTAAGCCAGTAGCCATAGAGGGTGTTGAATCCTCAGAGCTACCAGCATTTGCATGTTGCCTGTCTTGTTTCAAGGGTATTAGAAACCAAACTACAATTCTCACAGATGTCTAGTTCTTAACCAGTGAGCCATTTCTTGAGCCCTGAGAAAGAAACTCCTTCTCCTGGATTTTAAGTTTGTCTGAAAATGTGAAAGAAATGTGTAACTGGCGTTCATGATCTATGGAAAATCTAATTAAGACCTCCTTTTGCTAAATGATTTATAGTAGAAAAAAGTACAACAATATGGCACCATGTATGAAGATGCTAGATGCAAACATAGATTTGGATTTGATATTAACTTCTGCCCTGTAAAATAATCTTAGAAGTTATATTAAAGGCAGGCATGGTAGTATTCACCTTTAATGCCAGCACTTGGTAGGCAGAGGCAGAAAGATCTCTGGAGTTTGAGGCTAATCTGGTCTACTTGGTAAGTTTCAGGCCAGCCAGGACTATGTTGTGAAACCCTGTGTCAAAATAAAATGAAACAAAAAACCGAACTAAAACTTAAATAAAAAAGTTATATTGAGTGTACAATTGCTAAGTGCTGGAGAGGTGGCTCGGCAATTAAAAGAACTTTGCTATTATTGCAGAGGATTTGGGGTTGGTTCCCAACACCCATGTGGTGGCTCACAATCATCTGTAACTCCAATTCAAAGGGATCTGATGCTCTCTTCTGACTTCACTCTTTATGCACATGGTGCACATACATACAAACACGCAAAGCACTTCATATGTTAAAGTATTTTAAAGAATGGTTGTAGCCGGGTGTTTTTGTTGAACACCTTTAATCCCAGCACTCGGGAAGCAGAGGCGGGCAGATCTCTGTGAGTTCGAGGCCAGCCTGGTCTTCAGAGTGAGTGCCAGGATAGGCTCCAAAGCTACACAGAGAAACCCTGTCTCGGACAAAAAAAAAAAAAAAAAAAAGAATGAAAAAAAAATATTTGAAAGATAGACAGTTGTCCTTTAATTGATTTAAATAATAAAATAATAAGACTTTTTCTTTTTTTTTTTCTTTTGGTTTTTCAAGACAGGGTTTCTTTGTGTAGCCCTGGCTGTCTTGGAACTAACTATATAAACCAAACTGGCCTTGAACTCACAGAGATATACCTGCCTCTGCCTCTTCAGTGCCGGGATTAAAAGTGAGCAGTAACACCATCTGGCATGACAGAACATTTTACTTGATATTAAAAATTGCAGATAATGCTGAGGTTAAATTGCTTAGAGCTGTATAAAACAGTAATTTAAAAGCATGATTTTTATTGGCTTAATAGAGTTATGGATTGTAACTGTTCAAATAAGTGCAATGATAGTTTTTACAGTAGTTTGTTGAAGAATGACATTTGAGAAATAAAACTTACTTAATATTTTAATATAACTGTGATATTTTATATTGTGTTATAAGCTATTTGAATTCTTATAGGACATGCATTTCTGACTTGCAGGTGTTTTGCCTTGTTGGCTATGTACCATCAGTTATTCTGTTCACTTATGTTGCTTCTTTCACCTTTAAGAAAATTTTAAATACCAGGGAATTTTGGTCATTTATCTATTCTGTGGTAAGTTGCACTTTTATTTTATTTCAGTTTTCCAAATCAGCTCATGTAGAAGTCAGGCATGCTTTGGTGATGATACTGAGGGTGTAAATGTATCTTCTGTGAGTAGAGAGTGTATGGAGAAACTAGTGGTTTCTCCCATTGGGTGAAACCCAATCTTCCATCTCATCTACTCCAAGGGATGTTGCTCACAGTATTTAACAGCTAACAGTTGATGCCAACATATTGATGCTTCCTGGCTTAGTGTCATTTCTGGATGCACATTTTATTTGAGGATCAAAAAATATAATTGGTGCCAAGTCACAATTTATAATAAGTTTATATGAGATTTTAAAATACTCTGTCACTTACTTTCTTGTTTCCCCTTTAGACAGCATTGGCTTGTATTGCAGTCACTGAAATAACTTTCTTTTTGGGATATTCAGTTTCAACTGTTTTTCATTACACCTTTTGCATAGCCATTCCAATCTATCCACTCATGGGTTGCCTGATTTCTTTCATAAAGGTATGTCTAGTAGATGTTTCAGAAATTTTAAAGTCTAAATATACATTTATTCATTTTTTGATATCTTGGCTCTTGTACTGAAAATAGTAACAAATACAAGATTACTGCTACTGCTTGATTATAGAATCAATACAGGAATTTAAAATGACACATCTTTTCAAGTATGACTTCAGGTTGTCAAAAGAGAAACACTATGTTTACTACATGGTTTCTGATGCTTAATTTAATATGCATAATTGGATGTATGGTTTTATTTTTATTGTTAGGAGTTTCTCAAGGATTATGTAATGTGTTATACTATAAAGTAATGAAAGAAAATTAAATGTAAGAGGTTTTTTTTTCCCCCCAGGACAATGTCAGATTAATTTTGATCATGGATAATTGATTAGAAAAAAATAAGTAGTTGATAGGAGTACGGGTGATTATGATCAAACTACATTTTATGACATTCACAAAGAAATAATAAAAATGTTACATTAATTAAGCGGAAAATTCATACTTTATGATTGCTGGATAATTCCATTTTCCTACCCTGGTTTAATAATATGTTTGACTATTCTTGCTTCTAGAAATATTTTGTAGCAGGAAGATTTTAACTTAGACATAACAAAGCTGATTAATAGGAAAAACTTATTTATAGAGATTACATGCTTATGACTAAATATGTTAAACATTTTAAACGTAAATGCTTGTGTATATGCCTTATAAAGATGTTTTGTTTTAGGGTTCTTGGAAAAATATACCAAAAAATGAAGATACCTACAATCCATGGGATAAGCTTTTAGTTGCTGTTATAATGGTAAGAAATAACAAAAACTATTTTTGTGTGTTCATGTATCCTCTTAAAGAGTATTTGTGGGAGTAGAGAGATAACTTAGTGATTAAGAGCATTGGCTGTTCTCCCAGAGGATCCAGATTCAATTCCCAGCAACCAACATGGTGGCTCACAAATGTAACTCTTGTTCAAGAGGATCTGATGCTCTCTTCTGGCCTCCACAGGCACCAAGCATTCATGTGGTGCACATATATTAAAAATAAAACAAAACAAACCAACTCATACACATAAAATTTAAATAAAATAAAAAGTTTAAAACAATGAAAATGGAAATGTTTATGTGCTCAGGACATACCTTGGGTGTTAAGAATGCTTGTCTCGCATTTATGGAGCCCTTGGTTTGATCCCTCGCACAGTAACAACCAGGTGTTATGATGCACTCTGTAATCCCAGCACTTCGTACTGGAGGCAGGGCAATCAGAAGCATGAGATCATCCTTGGGCTGCAGAGTGAGTTAGAAAAGAATGACTTGTTTGCCTGTGTTTTATTTTTAGTTTTTGTCCTGTTACATAAAGAACAAGTCCATATGTTAAGTGTGTTAATAATAAGGAATCTGCATTTTTGTAGAAATACCTTTCATTGACCAATTATCCCCAGTACAATATACTTGAGTTTTCCATGCTACTAATTCTATTTTAATACAACTGGCTTCTCAGAGGAAGAACAAAGTCCTGTGTTTGTGAGACAAGGTCTTAGATAGCCCAGCCCAGCTTGAATTTTATGATTTTTCTGTCTAAGCTCCCTTAGTGCTGAGATTACAAGCCAAGTGACACCATTCCCAGCTAAGCTTTTATACTTAATTATGTTTTGTAAAACTGATAGTAAATGAATTTATGGGGCAGAAAAATAATGAAGAATTACTTTATGGAAAATAACATTACTTTCTTAGTATTAAAATATATGACTGGTAGTGCAGTTAGTGGAATAACATAAACTGCATATGTGAAGCCAGAGTTCAATCGCTAACACCCACCAAGATACTAAATAAGACAAGTTGCTTTTAAATATCTTCATTACAACAAACATAAAACAATTGGATTCCGGCCCCCTCTGGTATGGTGAAAAACCTGATCTATATAGCCTTGGTTCTGTTGGAAAAGCAAGGAAATGATGATTCAGTCATAAGCTGTTACATATTCTTCTCTTAGCCCTACCTGCAGTGTGTACTGTGGATTTTCCTCATACAACACTATGAGAAAAAACATGGAGGCAGATCATTAAGAAAGGATCCCTTTTTCAGGTTAGTTCATTTTTTTAAACCTAAGTTTTAAAGTTTTGGTAAATTTACAGAATTGTACAACCATCACCATAATTTTAAACACCAATATAATTTTAAAACAATTCCAGCTCTCCAAGTAAATGTAACTATTAATAGTCACTTTCTTATATTCCTTCCCATGCCTCTAGTCCTATGCAATCACTAATCTCGTTTGCCTTTTCTGAGCATTACATATTACTGGAGTTACAGATAGCATGTAGTCATTTCTTGGTTTTGTTGTTATGCTTTCCTTCCTTCCTTCCTTCCTTCCTTCCTTCCTTTCTTCCTTCCTTCCTTCCTTCCTTTCTTCATTCCTTCCTTTTCAAAATAAACATTAATGTGTAGTGTCCTTCACACATTTACTGCATGTTCATTCTGGATATTCTATAATGCATATAAAATATTTTTTAAGAAAAGAAAAAATATGTTTTGAAAATTTAAGCCACTAAAGACTTGTTCTATAATGTATTTAAATAGTATAGTTACCTGCTTTTTGCTGTTGAAAAAAGTCAGATTGTTAGGAATTGAATCATTCATCTTTTAATACGTTTGTATTTATTTTATATGCACATGCCTGTTTGCTTGTTTGTTTGTGAGTATGCATAAACCGCAGAGTGCATGGGGGTCTTAGAGAACAGCTAGCAAAAGCTATTGTCTCCTTCTACCCTGTGGGTGTCAGGGACTGAATTTAGGTCATCAGGTTTGGCAGCAGACTTTTTTTCCTGTTGAGCCATCTCACTGGCACAATAGTTTAGGATTTGAATAGCAAATTATCTAGCACATTTACATTTTAAAAATTGGTTCCATTGTATTTATATTATTGAATTGTAAAAATTGTTTGTGTATTTTGTATATGGTTATGTTAAATCAGGTATTTTCTCTAAACTTCAGTATCTTCCCTAGGTTATTTTAAAATGAAATTATTTAGTGAAACATGGGGATTTGAAAGGGAACAGAATCGAACACAGGATATGGTTACTAATGGTATATTTATTAAAAAGAAATACTCACACGAGAAGCTGATAACCAGATTGGCACTCTGAGAAGTCCTGTCTCAGATGAACTCTGAAACCCAATCTGAACCCCTAAAGAGTGAGAGCCTCCTTCCCAGTTCTTTTATCCCATCCCTTCTGCATACCTGTGACCAACTGGGTGTGGTCAGTGCTACAGGTATGCGGGATTACCCCCTACATTTCCCCTTTTAGTCTAAAAAAAAGATTTAGACTTGAAACAAAACTAAATTGTGTACAAAATGTCTTAACATATGTAAGAGCATATATACATAGAAGATGAAGGATAATTCTATACCAAACATTGTAAGTAGAAAGAAGACTTTACACAGTAAATTTGTGATATACAAATTATACATACAAGCTACATCATACAAGGATCTGTAACAATGTAAGTTGTCTATAGCTAAAATCACTAAGGTAAATCACAAGAAGATATAATAATCTACCTATATCTCATCCTAATTGTCTCTATCCCATCTAAACTCATCTGAAAGAGATGTCCAAGTCTGAACACCTCCTTCCAAACCCAACCCTAAGCAATAGAAAACTAACCCTAAACAGGTGTACATTATCCTTTAGTGTCAACAGTAGGGAAAGGGGAGCGTAGTATTCTCAGTTACTTCCTGCTGAAATGGACAACGAATCTCATGGGATCCTGTAGGAAGAAAATTTTAGAGTAGTGAAAGACTTATGTGGACTAGCTACAACATTTGTACCCAGTCTATGTTTGGCGGGAGATGCTTGATTGAAGTTCTTGATTCAGGTTCTTACATTGATTGAAGTTCTTATCTGAAGCTCTGGCCAGAGTGTAATTAGAACATGTGCCATCTCAGCTAGCTGCTCTGGAGTTGTCTAGAGTGGTGTAGTCCCAAACCAGTTTTAGATTGGTGATTGTCAGTTCAAACACATGAAGTTGGATCCAGTGGAATTGATGAAGTGGGGCCCGATTTTCTTTCTGGAGACTTCAAAGATTGCTGTTGGGAAATTCTTTATTCGCTGAGGGGGACTTAAACATTAATGTCAGCACAGAAATTTTAACTTTTATAGGTTTGCATACTGGGAAGGGCAACAATAGGAAAGATAATAATTATGAGGGAATTTAGACCTTTAGAGAAACAACCAAGTATAGACAAATGACAGTCCCTAGATTTTGTCATCTTCTGTGTTACATCAATTTGCTTCTGAATTTTGAATTTTGTTTTAACAACACTCTTGGATTTAGAGGAGAGCCAAATCCAACTCTAAAGCCAGCTATGGTTTAAGTGAATTGGGACTAGGTACTAGGAAATAAATAGAAATAGATTCTTGTATAGAAATAGTTTTAAAGTTTACCACATGATAGATTCTCCTTTGTTTGATGGTTCTCTTTTGGTAGCTGTCCTCTCTTAAATAAGTATCTACATGTTCAGTGTCTTCTTGCTTTTTGGAGACAGGCTTTTCTGTGAAGACAAGAACAAAACACTCCCCTTTCCTTTGTGAGGTTTCTATACAATTCGTGGGATATACCTTGGTGGATGACCTGTCATTTCTCCTCATCGAGAGGTTTCTCCTGTTTGATCAGAATCTTGATCAACTTTGATGGTATCCAAAGCTTTTCTTCTCCTTTGGAAACAAAGGAGAAACCCCCTTTTTTACTCCCTACATGTATTGGTAATAGCCAGCTTTCGGTTTGCCTTTAAATACCTGTCACATTTGTGTATTTGCAGAGTACTAATATATAGAAACACTGGACAGTTAAATGTGTTGTGCTTCCTGGCTTTATAGCTCTCACGTGTGTATATACTTGCTAAGTATTAAAGCCTGTAAATGCTGGACACTTTAGGTAATAAGTGTGTGATGCGTATAGTTCTGGCCTCAAATTATTAATTTATGCAAACACTGGGCAGTTTAGATGAGTGTGTGATGCTTACTAGTGTTATAGTTCTGACCTCAGATACTGAGCAGCTTAGGTCTGGCTCTCCTTAGTCCCCCTTCGTATTTCTACTGATATTTATGGGGCATATTCCTATATCCACAGAGATAGTCTTTCTAATACATCAACCCTTTTGTTTTCTGATTCTCCAAACCAGTCAGGGATTCTCTGCTCATTATCACCCACTTAACTTATGTCAGAGCCACTGGCATTCTTTTAATTTTTAAATAATCTTTTTTATTTATTACTTCAAAAGTTTTTGTATTAATAAATTAATTAATTTTCCCAGCCTGTTCACAGTTTCCCCTCTCTTCCTCTTCCCCTTCCAGTCCCTCCCCACAACTTCCTCCCTCCCCTCTATCCACTCTCTCCCCCTTTCCTTCAGAAAAGTGCAGTCCTTCCCTGTATATTAGCCATGGGATATCAAGTTGCAGTAAGACTGGGTACCTCCTCTCCTATTGAGGCTAGATCAGGCAACCCAGCAGGAGGAAAGGGTCCGAAGAGCAGGCAGCAGAGTCAGAGACAGTTCTTCCAGGAGTCTCTCAAGAAGACAAAACCACACAACTGCAACACATGTGCAGAGGGACCAAGTCAGTTCCATGCAAGTTCTCTGGTTCACGGTTCAGTCTCTGTGGGCCCTCATGAGCCCAGGTCAGTTGACTCTGTGTGTTTTCCTGTAATGTCCTTGGCTCCTCTGACTTCCATAATCCTTCATCCCCCTCCTCCATGGGATATCCTGAGGTCTGCCTAACATTTGGCTATGGGTCTCTGCATCTGTTTCCATTAGTCGCTGAGTGAAGCCTCTCAGGACAATTGGGCTAGGCAATAATATATGAGTATAGCAGAATATCATTAGGAATCATTTCATTGACTTTTTTTGCCAGTCATATTTGGTCCTATCCTAAAACCACTCCCATAATTTCTGTGCCACCTTTGTCCCAGCCTATCTTGTAGTCAGGGCAGATAATAGGTCAGAGGTTATGTGGTTAGGTCTCCTATTTCGAGGAGTCTTAGCTAGGAACACCCGTAGCATGAATAAATAAAAGACCCAGAGACAGATACTGGGGTTCAAGCTTCAAGCTGAAGATCAGAAAAGCAAAGCAGCAGGGCACTAACTCTCACTCTGCCTCAGACTGAAAGGTGATCCTGGCTCCACCAAACCTTAGATAACTACCTCTCCTCAGTGTGGCTAGAGAATCCTGAGAATTCAATGTCTTCATATCCTCTTTGTAGCTGGAGAATTAATGCCTGATAGTGAGACCTTGCTCCTGTCTTATATACCTCCCTAATGCTGGGATTGAAGGCATATGATCCCAGGTGCTGAGATCATCTTTGTGTGAGCTATTTCTCTTTAGGACTTGATCAATCTTGTGTAGATCTGGGTGGACTTGGACTCACAGAGATTCATCGACCTCTTAATCCTGAGCCCTAGGATTGGCTGCTGGGATTTTTTTTAAATTAAAGATTATACTTTTAAAATTTATGTATATGTGTGTATGTTTGTGAATGAAAGCCAAGGCCAAAAAGGGCATCCGATCCTTCAGAGCTGTAGTTATAGTGTGTTTTGGGCCTCCTGATGTGGGTGATGGGAACCAAACTCATAGTCTCTGGAAGAGCAGTTCATGCTCTTAACTGCTGAGACATCTCTTCAGCCTCTGTTTGTTTGTTTATTTGTTTTTCCTGTGGAACAACACCTTCAACATATTCATTATATATTATAATGTTGAATAAATGAATGGATTTGAATAATGTCATTTAAGCACTAACAATCAGTGAAAAATACAATTTGTAATTTTACTTTTCAGATGTAACATTAAGTTTCATGTTGATGTTCTTTTAAAACCTTTTTCCCAGGTAGTGCCTAAATTTCTTGATATTTTAATTATGTACCCATCTACTATTTGTATGTATCTAGGACCCTCTCACAAAAGGCCAAAAGTAAGAAGTTTCCGGAACCACCAGTCAATGAGGATGAAGATGAAGATGTCAAAGCTGAAAGACTGAAGGTTAAAGAACTGATGAGCTGCCAGTGTTGTGAGGAGGTAACTTGTTTATTATTGCTAAGTCATATTAGGTCTGAAATGGTAAATTACCAAAGGCATAGGAATTAATAAGACATACTTTTCAGAGCTAGAGAGATGGCTCAGAGGTTAAGAGCACTTGTTGCTCTTCCAGAGGTCCTGAGTTCAATTCTCAGCAGCCACATGATGGCTCACAACTATCCATAATGAGATTTGTGCACTCTTCTGACCTGCAGGGATACATGCAGACACAACACTGTAGACATAATAAATAAATCTTAAAAAAAGAAATACTTTGCATTGCATATGAATATGATATTTATTTGTACACTGTCCTCCTATGTAAGTGAATATAGGTCTTGAGATATATATATGAGATATGAGGCATCTAATTTATAACTCTTTAAAATCTATTTTGCTTATTAGAAACCAGCCATTATGGTATGCAATTTGCATAAAGAATATGATGACAAGAAAGATTTTCTTCATTCAAGAAAAACAAAGAAAGTAGCAACCAAATACATCTCGTTCTGTGTGAGAAAAGGTTGGTATTTATTTTTCTTAAGTAAGCTTTCAAAAAAGTAATTTCCATTTTTAGTTTGACTTTAATATATAATTTTTCTCTCAATTTCTATAGGAGAGATCTTGGGACTGTTGGGTCCAAATGGTGCTGGCAAAAGCACAATTATTAATATTCTGGTTGGGGATATTGAACCAACTTCAGGCCAGGTATGATATGTAAGAGTATGGGCTAGGTCTAATATAGCATATTTTTCATTAAGATAACTTTACTATTGAAAAATTAGGAATTTGATGGTCAAACTTCATGTGTTTTAGTATTTTTAGTATAGACTTATAAGATTAAGATATTTTGGTCCGCTGTGAAAGTAATACAAATGGTGACTTACAAATTAATTTCTGTAGATATGCAAGTTAGTCTTGACCCTGTCAATTAGTCTTCAGTTGTAATATGTCACTTACCAGTTGGGAGAACCCCCATCATCTATGTACTGTTCTCCTTTCCTGTTTGTTTTTTCCCTTGTCCTCTTCTCACTAGACAGACAGACTCACTGTTCTGCTAATAATGAAAAGGAATAGTTTTTTCTTTGAATTTTTCCTGAGCTGTTCTTCATGTCAATTATACACTATATCCAAGAAATACAAAGGACTTATTTTGCTTAGCTCAGACTTACTTTGCTTAGCTCATTGGTTTAAATAGAACCTTTTAGTGAAGCCCCATAAAGATAGTACTTAAAATTGTGGCTTGATTTCCCACCCAACAGTGTAGAATTACTATCTCTTGTGGCTGTATCTCTAAGCTCTGACTTAGCTATGCGAGTCCTGGCACCTTTAAAAAGTAACAAGTACTGTGGCTGAGGGAAGGAGTTTAAGTAAATCTACTTACTGTCTCCTTCACAATACAAGTTAAGCAAAGATACTAAAATGTGGTTTACATTCTTGTAGATATTTCTAGGTGATTATATTTCACATTCAAATGAAGATGATGAATCCAGTAAGTGTATGGGTTACTGCCCTCAGACAAACCCACTGTGGCCAGATATTACTCTGCAAGAACACTTTGAAATTTATGGAGCTGTGAAAGGAATGAGTTCAAGTGACATGAAAGAAGTAATAAGTCGGTAAATTTGTTGTCTGGAGATTGCTTTTGTTACATGGGGGCAGGAAATTTTATTTTTTTTCAAATTTTAAAATAAGCACTTTTGTAGATTATAATTTTCATAGAAAAGTGGTCATCAGTTTTCATGTATTCTTTACAAAATTCTGATCCCTATGAAAAAGGCAACTCTTTATTTCTGTTTTTGTCTGATTCATTGTTATGTTTTGAGATAGCTAGCTTTGGATTGAGAGATCTGCCTGCCTCTGTTCTTAAGTGCTGGGATTAAAGACAGGTGCCAGCATTGCCTGGCTCAATTTTCCTATTTCTAGTTATAAGAAGAAGGTACCCATAAATGATATGAAAGTTAAGTGAATCATTTATCAAGACAATTAATTTGTTTAAAATGATATAAATTAGAGATTTTTCTGACCTAATTATACTAAACTACCTAAGTGACTCTTTTAGAGAGAACAATGTTAGTGATTATGCATAATTTATATTTTTATTAAAACAGATCCAGGTACATTAATTTTGTATTGACCATTTTGCAGAATAACAAATGCCCTTGATTTGAAAGAACATCTTCAGAAAACTATAAAGAAACTACCTGCAGGGATCAAGCGAAAGGTACTTTTTACTAGACAACAAATGGCATCTATTTTATTAGTTCAGTGCTTTCTCCTCTCCAGACAGACATCCTCAGAGTGAAGTCTTAGTCCAGTTTCCCTTTCTTCCGTCTAGCTGTGTTTTGCTCTCAGTATGCTGGGGAACCCACAGGTTACGCTACTGGATGAGCCATCCACAGGTATGGACCCCAGAGCCAAACAGCACATGTGGTGAGTATGACACTAAAGACACTTGTCACAGTGCATTATATCATGGTTTACAGAGACAGTCACAGTATTTAGGGTCATTGTGACTAATAGCTTCCTGTTAGTAATGTGTACATCTTGATTTTATAAAATAGTAATTAAATATTTAACCTCTTAAAAGTTTTATATCTTTGTAGAAATGTTAATGATACTTTATATACTACAGAACAGAAATGAATATATAAGTGGTTATTAAAATAACTAATTCTACTTTCTGAGTTAATTTTGAAAGATTTTTCCCTAGTCATTTAATGGTAAATTACATTTTTCATAATATTGTTTTGAACTTATGTTGTAATTCATTGTAGTAGTTTAGAGAACTAGTTGATTAAATTTTTAGTCTTTAATTTCAAAGTTTATAAAGTATAGGGTTTGATTTAGATGTATATTATTTTATGAGTATGCAGCTTTTTATATCACAAAAAATCATATTTTATCATACATTGATTCACTCCTTCATGTTTTTGTACTCTCTCTCTCTCTCTCTCTCTCTGTTCTTGCTGGGGATTGAGAGTGAGCTGCTGTGCATTCTAAGCAAGTGCTGTGTCTCTGAGCTGTACACTGGCCTGGTTATTATACTCTAACCCCATGTAGACTTTAGAAATAATGAAGTTTCTTTGCATTTGTCAAGTTTCAAAACTAAAGAAAAGTCAGAATAGTCATAGTTTGGTAGGATATAATAGCTTACAACAATCGATATTGGGTAAGTTGTAGTCAAAAAACTCATTTCTATTAGCAGACAAGTGTATTCCTCTTAATTTTTTTAATATTTTGTAGGAGAGCTATCCGAACTGCATTTAAAAACAAAAAGCGGGCTGCTCTTCTGACCACTCATTACATGGAAGAGGCAGAGGCTGTCTGTGACAGAGTGGCAATTATGGTGTCCGGGCAGTTAAGGTATATGTTCAAGCAGCATTCCTATCAGAGAAAGAGAATTGAGGATATATTTTGAATGTGATCTTTTAAAAACTTAGAAAACTCTACATTATTTTGAAATGTCAAAATGTATTTTTCTTTTAGTTTTTATTGTAATTATTTTCTATGTAATTTCTTGGAAATACATAATTTTTTAACAAAATATGTCCAACTACCTGTATTAGTATGTTTTCATGCCTAGAGGTAGTTTTGAAGTATAATACAAAGTATAAAATAAATATTTGAGTTCATATTTACATAAATAAATAATTGATTGAAGAAATAAATGTGTGCAGTGAGGCAAATTTTCCTTACACCATGATTTCAAATAATATATGTCTATATTGTTCCCTCAAAGGAAGTTTACCCTTTCCTGTCCCAGGTTTATGCTGGATATAATCAATTTTCCTAGAAAATTGAGTAAGGAGAAGGGAAAATTGTTAAGTTCACAATTGAAAAACTTTAGATAACTTAAGTAAGCAGTGTGTGCAGATACTGCTATACTGAGCATCCCTGAAAATGATACACTTGCGAGAAACATGCTTCAGATTGTGATTTTTCTGCCAAAAAGTCATAACCCTATTTTAACATGAGGAAAATACCAAACACAAATTGAAGGACATTCCAACAAAACATCTGATCAGTATTTTTTTTAAAGATTTTATTTATTATGTGTACAGCATTCTGCTTCCATGTATATCTGCACACCAGAAGAGGGCACCAGATCTCATAACAGATGGTTGTGAGCTACTATGTGGTTCCTGAGAATTGAACTCAGGACCTCTGGAAGAACAGTTGGTGCTCTTAACCTCTGAGCCATCTCTCCAGCCCCTTATCAGTATTTTTTTATAAACTATACAAGTCACGAAAAAGAAGGAATGAGTCATTAACTTTGGAAACTAAAGAGACATAACAACTAAATACAACATGAAATAATCCTGGAACAAAAAAGATATTAATGGAAAACTAGCAAAATCAAATAAACCCTGCTCTAACCTCAGCTAAATTTGTATAATGTAGATTGCTTGATTTTTGACAAATTTGAAATAGAAATAGAAGAAGAAAATATTAGGTAAAATGAGACTAGAGAATATGAGCATGCTGCATGATGTTTACAACTTTTTCTATACATGTAAAAGATTCCCAGAGTCATTTTATAAAAAAAATTTGGTAGAGATTTAAGAAATCATTCTTTGAAATTGTCAAGCCATTTTAGCTCTTCTTTTAAAAATTACTTCAGATGTATTGGCACAGTACAGCATCTAAAGAGTAAGTTTGGCAAAGGCTACTTTTTGGAAATTAAATTAAAGGACTGGATAGAAAACCTGGAAATAGACCGCCTTCAAAGAGAAATCCAATATATTTTCCCAAATGCAAGCCGCCAAGAGAGGTAACAACTTTTTAAATATATTCAATATTTTTATAGAGTAGACATCATTAAAGATTATATTTTCAGTTATATTTCTACCTATGTCTTTGAGTATCTTATTGATGTGTTATATTCTCACCAGTACTGGACTATGCTGTCAGAACAGACATTTGTATCTACTTTAGGGTTATAATTACATGGTATTATCCTGTCATTTTGCACAAAGTTTTAGGAAAATGAATATCAAAGTATATTATTAATATTTGAAATTGAACTTAAAAATTTAAGCTTTAGCTTTTGAGCATTCACAATATTTATGCTTTGCATTTTCCTGTATTTTATCTTTGTTTTTCAGCTTTTCTTCTATTTTGGCTTATAAAATCCCTAGAGAAGATGTTCAGTCCCTGTCACAATCCTTTGCTAAGTTGGAAGAAGGCAAGTAGCATTTGAGAATATTGTAAAATAGTTTTCTAGTAACAAAAGGACTTTATTTCAGAAAGTTTAGGACTGGGAGCCAGATTATTGTTGCAATTATAGCAAATAAAATAATCATTCATTCTTTTATTCTAAGTAAATATGAATGTATGTGTAAATACATATATATATATATATATATATATATATATAAATAATTAAAAAAGAATTTGTCAGGAATTTGAGAGAGAATGTGGGAGACCCAAGAGGACTTGAGGGGAGAGAGGGGGTGGAATAATGCAAATTCAGTACTTAGCACATAATTCTCAACAACATAGAAATTTGAAACATAAAATTTTTATCATTTTTGGTGTGGATTCTGAATAGGACAAAAGTTACTTTTATCTTAAATATCTCCAAAATAGCTGTAGACTAATTATTAATTCTGAAATTTTTACTTTCCTGGTAATGTCTTTATTGTAAAAGGAATAATATACTAACAGAATTTGGTATTGGATTGGATTGCACAGGGATATGAAGTGAATATAGGAAAACTTATGATGACCAATGTTCAGAATCTAATTTAAGAATTAGAACAGGATATAGTAGAGTTTTGGAGAATGGGGCCTAGAGATCTGACACCATAAGAAAAAAAATAATGAGGAAGGAGATACAGAAGGAAAAGAGGAGATAACTTAGAAAATGTCAAGTAGGTCAAGTAATTTGATCCTGATTGCTTACATCTGAGGGTCATCAGTGGGCATGGGAGAGAGAAAAAGAGGAAGGCTGAGGGAAATAACATTTGGGCAGCTTCATTTTGAATATCTTGTTGACAGAATTTTAAGAAAACAGATTAGATACCTTATCAGTTATTGCCATTTCGTTCTTTAAAAGTATCACTAAGTAAAATGCTGTTTTTGCATTTTAATAGCAAAACATACTTTTGCCATTGAAGAATATAGCTTTTCTCAAGCAACACTGGAACAGGTACTGTAAAGTTAAATTAGAAAAGATTACTGTATAGTATTAGCAATCACTTAGGTTTATATTGTAGAAACTGTGATGTTATAGACATTTAAATGATATACTTAAACAATGTATGTATGTGTGTATTGATTTCATGTGTGAGTATGGGTGTACAAGTGCCACAAAGAGTCAGAGGACAACTTGTAGGAGCCCGTACTCAACCATGTGGGGTTTAATGATTGAACTTAGATCGTTGGGCTTGGCGACAGATATCACTGAGCCATCTCAACATCCCCGCTTATAATTACAACTTTAGCTTCCTCTTTGCTTTTTGTTCAATTTTATTTTTAAAGCACCTTTAATTGAAAACTCATGTTATTTACATTTATTGAGAATAGTATGATGATTTGATATATATATATTATTGAATAATTAATTCAAGTAAATTTTATCTTAATTTTGAATAGCTTTTTATTCATCTTTGTAAATACTTGACTCATTCCATATTAGGATACTTGAAATTGTTTAAGCGATTTTAAATTACTTTATGACAGTACTACTTGATATATTAATCAGAAAATTTATTAACTCTCTAAGTATGTGTTTGTCTTTGTATCTAATGGACAAAATTTAATTTGTTTGAATAATATCAATACCAATAAATCTCTTTGGATACTTGTTAATATAGTTAGTTATGGCATTGTATCATGTTTGTCAATTAAAAGTCCTTTGACTTATAGAATAGTTAATTTTTTTCTTTTCCTTTTATCTAGGTTTTTGTAGAACTTACCAAAGAACAAGAGGAAGAAGATAATAGTTGTGGAACTTTAAACAGCACACTTTGGTGGGAAAGAACACAGGAAGATAGAGTAGTATTTTAAATGTTTGTTTCTCATTCTGCTTATTGACACTGCATTTATTTATCCTTTTTATTTTAACTGATTTTAAAAGTTTATTACTTGAATAGTAATTGAAGAAACATGAAAGCACTTGGAAGTTTTCCTACACTTAATTTATATGCAATGGCTGTGTTTTTGGTTTTCCTTTAAATAAATTTGTGTGTGATTGTCAACACGCATGTTTATATCTGAAGTATATTGAATGTAGCCTATATGCCATATTTTCCACTTTTCATGAAAACACTATTTCTCAGTTTATGTCTTTAAGAAATTATGAAAGGATAATTCTGAATAATATAAGTTTATACTATCTTGCATAATTATATAATCTTCCAGTGCTAATTAAAAATACCAATATGTTAACTAACATATAGAAAAGAGAAATAAGGCAATGAGGAAACTTTTGGCTTTTCCTTTATAATTTGTAAAAGAAACTCTTAGAGGAAGTTGGCATCTGTAAAAGTTCAGAAGTTAAGGAGTATATCCACTAGGTGATAGTCAATAATCATAGTAAGTAAAGTGAAACTTTAGTAAGTGATTTTCAGTATGGGTAATTAGATGTTTCAAGTTATATTTCTTTTGCCTACATTAAAATTCATGTGTGTTTTGGTGACGGTAATTCACAAAAAGATTATGACTAGTGTCTTAGTATCTAACAGTCTGGTTCTCTGAAACTACAATGGCAGATGTCTGTAGAGGTAGGAGAATTAGTCTCTACCTTCCCCCAACTCTCAATGAAGATTAAAAACAACAACAACAACAACAACAACAAAATTGTTGCCTTCCTCACAAATGGCACACTTAATTTTATTGTTAGATAAGAAATTTATTGTATAACTATTTCTTTTGCTAAATTTTATTACCTGATTCTCTCTTGAGTTTTAAGTAGATCAACAATATATTTCTTTAAAAGGTCACCTTGCAGTCACCTTGGAGCATAGTAGAATACAAAAATCAGAGTTTCACTCTTATGAGAGAGTTAATATATGATATGATAATATACTTAGAAATATTATATGACTTATGGACAGGTATACTAATATAAATGAGATAGTTGATACTATATTTCAATCTGTTTATAAAGTGTTAGCTTTGCAAAAAACAAGTATATTGTGATGTGACTCATTACAGAGACATAAAGAACAATAGCAAGAACAGAAGGGCTTGCTTCCAACTTACTTTAAATAGTAAAACTTTCAGTGAAGCTATTAATTATTTAATGTTGGGAAGACTTAATGAACTTTTAGTCCTGTTGGTTAATGAAACATCTGTGGTTTTAGGCACTAGTAGCTAATTTAAGTGTTCCTTTCTCGGTACAAGGTACATGATTTGACTTCCATTTCTTTGACAATTTCTGTCCATCTTCTCTAAGATATTTGTTGAGTCTCATATCTCAGAGGTACTCTAATCTAAGTGAGCCATTCTACAAGTCTGCTTGAATTTTAAGACACCCAGCTAAGTTCTTGTAAAGTTTCTTTGGCAGAAGCTTGCCTTCTGATACTAAATTATAATTTTGGGTTCCTGAGAATCTTATATTTATCTAATGATTACTGCATGACAAATACAGTCAAGACATATTTAAGGGGAAATCTTTATCTTCACTGATAAATTATAAGTAGCACATTGTATTTTCTAAGCAAGTCACTGCTAAATGGTGCCGTAAACTTGAAGAGCTATCTTTTAGTATTTAAGTACTTTAGGCCTTTCTTTTGGGTTGTGACTTTTGTAACTCTGTAAGATAGAACACATCCTTCAGACAAACAAACTGTATTGATAGCTTATGAGAGCAGTTACTGGGAAAGGTAGTTTTGTTTGTAAAAAGCATTTGACCATTCTAAGAAAGAGTTGTTTCATAGAGATGGTGAACATAGATCATTATCAATTGCTTTTTCATATAGATTTGTTCACTGTCTGTTAGCATTTCTGAATGTGTGGTTAATATAAAGTTTAATTTTTCTTAGGTGGTAAAAGTTGAGATTATATTCTCTAATCATTTTCTTGTCTGTTGTATTTATCTAGTTATCTTATTTTTCTGTATATAATACAAAGTTTTAAACATTTTAGATAAGACCTTTGAATATAGCTTTTAGTTTTCACACATTCAGTAAATGTATTTGGTCATGAACTAAGTTTTTCTGTTGGAAGCTCCTATCCACCCTCCCCCTTTAAAAGTAGTAGCTGACTCAAGAAATACAAGATTTAAACAGTTCTTAAAACAAGGATAATTGAACTGGAACAAAAGAAGACAGAAAAACAAATAGAAATTTATCATATTATAGTGTAGTTTGTTTTGTACATATATTTATTTTAAAATATCTTAAATTATTGCTATCAGAACTTTGTTCCACATCAATGCAAGTAAATAAATAACTATATTTGCTAGGCAAAAGATGAATACAAACAGCATCATCACCTTCCTGCCTTATATTTTTCATCTGTGATCAAATATTAGAACTAGAATGAAGGCAGAGCTCTACTGAGAGACTGAATGTTGAAGGCAGTGCTATCTTCAGCAGATAGAAACCAGTCAGTTGGTAGCAATGAAAAGCATCCTTAGAGTTCTGTGTTTTACTTTGTGTGGGTTCTTCCTCCCCACTTTATTTTTAGTAAGAAGCAGTGTTGTTTTCAAAAATTATTTTTTATCTAATTGGCAAAAATTATTTTTTGTCAGTATTGTGTTTCACCATTAGAACATTTTTCAGTAATTTAATTCAGCATACCTTTCAGTGACTGTGTTTTCAGAATGGGTTCTTTGGGTAAAAGGATGAACTGTTTTTAGCTCTGTAAGATCTTACATTCTATTAAAAGAAGGATGGGTACTTAAATAATGCCTGGCTGCTAGTACTAAAAGTATCTTATAGGAGCACAATTAATTTTACTAGGGTAAGTGTTGTTTTCATGTTTCTTTGTTGGTCACTCAATATCTCATTCTGATTGCACTTTTGCATTTGTTAAAATGCCATCATATATTTTCATGTAGCATATAAGCAGGCATTAATTTTTTTAAGATAGTAAAGGCTTTTTCTTAATGTATTTTTAATATTGTTAACATTGGTTTTCATCTTTTTCCTTGAAATAGCATATTACACAAAATGAAAGTTTATTCTCAGGTGAATTATTTTTGTATCAGCTATTCTTAAAAGGTAAAAATTTACTTATTTTCTATTCATAATGTGTTGTATGTAAGCAATTCTCAATGCTGCCCTTTAAAAAATGAATGTGCTTATTATTAATAAACTTTAAGAGCTAAAAATCTAAGACAAACTTTATTTTATATACTGAAGTGGATTCTTTGTTATTTAATGTTCATAATTAGATGAGTGACTTACATTAAAAATTGAAGCAACACTCTGTAACTAAAATAGTACTATCTCTTAAGGACCTGTATTGAGTAAGGGATAAGGAAATGTTGGCAAGAATAGTGATTTAATCATGTTCATATTTTAAAGTTAAACATAGGTTATGTTTCTTTTTTATGTTAAATGTATTTCATACAAGCCGCAAACAGCCATTTATTTATACTGGATACATATTTATCTATTTCCTTAAATTTTTAAAATAACCTTGATTCTTTTACTTAGGTAGTATTTTGAGTATAATGAATAAATTCTTCCCAAGCACCCAAACATAACAAACCAAGGGCTTTTTTTTTTTAAAGTTAAGAAGTCAAGTTCTGAAGAATTCAGAACATCTTAAAACTAGACTGAATGTACTTGCTATCATAATTGCACAAATATGGACCTCTGTGCCTATGTAGACACACCTAAGGGCACATTTTCATGGTGATTCTAAATACCGTCAAGCCTGACAGTCCATATTTTATTAAGTTGCTTATTTAATGATTGGGGTGATGAAAGGCCCAATGATGATGAATTACTGTCAGCAGTTATAGTCAGACAGCTTTGGTTTACAGCTGTAGTCCTTTTTTTTTTTATGTTCAGACTGGTTTTTCAGCTTGTAGTTGGAACTTAATCCAATTTAGGTTTCATGTTTTTGCAACTCATTATTTTCTACTAAACTAAGATAAATATATAATTTTACAGTTATGTGTCATCTAACCTCATAATAATATAGCCTTCTAAGATCTCTGTTCTGACTTTCTTACCTTCTGATCTTATGAGATGAAATGCAATAAATTCTTTTCTTTTTTTGTGCTTGGGATTGAGCCAGGAGCTTGTGTATGGTGAGCACACTATTCCTGAGCTGAGTACCTGCCACTTTGAGTTAGTTTAGATGTTATAGACTAAGAGAATAATTTACTAACAGAATGGCACCATTATTGTTTTGGAACACTAAACTGGTCATTATTTATTAAAATCTCTTTGACATTTGTAGGAATTGTGTTGTAGCCCCATATTGTAGGAAATTGTAGGAAAAGGTGTTGGATGCTAGTTATCATTGTTTGTTGAATAGTAATTTTTTGAATGCATTATACAAGAAGATGAATATGGGGCTTCATGCATGCAAGGCAAGTGCTCTACCATCAAGTCACACCCAGACCAATGTGATTACTACAGTTTTACAATAATAAATACATGCTTGATATTTGTTCTCTACTGATTATATTTAAGTACTCACATATTAATGTATATGAACCATAGTTGTAACTGAGTGAGTTCAAAATTATTTGTCAAGGCTTATAAATTGGATGTGATCTTATAGATACACTTTGATTCTGGAGAACAAAGTAGGTTATTACATTTAAAGCAGGAATGAATGCAATGGGGATGACAAAATCTTGAATAATCAAGGTAATTTGTTTTTCTAGACTGGGTTTCTCTGTGTATCCTTGGTTGTCCTGTGGAACTCAGTCTGTAGACCAGACTGGCCTTGAACTCAGAGATCCACCTGCTTCTGCCTCTCAGCAAGGTAATCTATTTTATAACTATTGTGAGTGGATATTAAAAGCAGCTATATGAAATGAACATAAACTCCTTACAAAGACTGTGTTCAAAGGTGTGTATATCACCTATATTTTGAAGTTTAAAACCTCAAAAATTATTCCTGGTTGTGGTGGTTTGAAAGAAAATGGCCCCCACAGGGAGTGGCACTATTGGGAGGTGTGGCTTTGTTGGGGGAGGTGTGGCCTTGTTGGAGGAAGTGTGTCACTGCGAATGTCTCAGCTCCTTCTCTAGTACCATATCTGTCTGCATGCCACCATGTCTCACCATGATGACAATGGATTAACCCCCTGAAAATGTAAGACACCCCAATTAAATGTTGCTTTTTCTATATAAGCGTTGCTGTGGTCATGGTGTCTCTTTACAGAAATAGAAACCATAACTAAGACACTGGTGTTAATTGGCTTCTAGTATTTAAAATAAACATAAGTATGTATTGTTACTTTTACAAAGCAAACCCAGGGTCTTGTCTTGGTCCTCATAGATTTTACCATGCATCTAAAAGATACAAAATCTCAGTAGTAGACAACTGAGGAAAAACAGAAGTTTGTTGCTCAAAGAGCCACTGGACATATTTTGGCCATTTTGTCTTGTTGAAAGTCAAAAGTACTTACAATAGCAATTTACAATTGTTGGAGAGAATGATTCTCACTAGAAATGTAGAAGTTCCAAAGTTATTTTTGAATGGGTTTTATTTCTAACATTACAATTAAAGTTTGCATTTAAAAAGTATATCATTAGCTGTAAGGTGTTAATCCTGTTGATGGAAGAAGCCCCACTCTTAAAAGCTATTTTGGAAGAGACAAGGTAGAGAAATGGATAAACCATGTGACCACCAGATGGCAGCAGAGGGCTGTGAAGGGTTGCTTGAGTAATGCAGAGCCAGCAAGGCAATCTTGGAAACCAGGGACTGAACTCTGTGGAGATAGAAGATTGCATAAGTGCTAGTCTGTTTGTGAAATAGTGACGACGGGACTCAAGAGTTAACACAAAGGACAAGAAATATGAAGTGAGACAATAGACAACCCCAACCACTTGTCAAACTGAAAGCAGAGAAGCCATTACAAATACAATTGTGATGATATTTGGAGGCTCAAGGCAAGGATTAAATCACAAGTTTTCAATCCCTCCTTTGATCACTTTAAGAAGTCACAGAATCGGGAAATTTTCAGGTATTCTGCAAATAGTGTTCAGGGATTTTTAAAAATGTTTTTGAGTTGTTATTTTCTTTTTAATTTTATGTGTATGAGTGTTTTGTCAGCATTCATGTCTGCATTGTATGCATGCAGTGCCAGCAGAGGCCAGAAGACATGAGAATTCCCAGAACTGAACTAACAGGCAGACAGTGGTGAGCTTCCATGTGGGTGCTGGGAACTGAACTCAAGTCCTCTGGAAAAGCACTATACACTGTTAACCTCTGAGCCATCTCTCCAGCCCTGTGATCAGGCAGCTTATCGTTTTCCATTTCAAAAACAAATTTTATGGATAACTTGAAAAACTGGGAGGGGGATGGGCAAAGATGGGGAAAGAAAACCCCTAAAAAGGAATTATTTGGTATCATCTTTGTTAATAGGGATATCACTATAGTCTCCAATTTGTTTTCTGTATCTCTCAACTTTGTTACTTTAATAGTAAAACCAGCATTACTCATGTATTTGAAATACAGTTTTTTTCCTCTTACAGAATCATTTAAGGGTTTAGTTAGTAATTCCCATAGTGAGAATTTCAAGATGACATTATATAACAATGTCATTTTGTTGGAATATTTGAAAATTAATTTCTCATCATTTGAAGATAATTGACCTCCTTAAAGTTGTATGCTGGGGACAGGGGCCTGGAACGTAGAGGGTTAGAACCACCATGCTGCTTCCTGTATCATCTAATGGTACAGCAAGGTGCCATCTTGAGAGGAGGGCCTGTTGTTTGAGATGGAGACGTTTTAGAGATCTGAGGACAGAACAACTGCAACTGGAGGAGTCTGGAGATAGCGATAGCCCACCACAGTCCCTTAGTAAAGTCCCTAGGTAGTAGAGTCTGCAGATAGCCCACCAGTGTCTAGGTAGGCAGTGGAGTCTGGAGGTAGCCCACCACAATGTCTAGGTAGGCCTGAGAGGTGGTCATGGAGCAGGGAAAAGTCAGACATAACAAGCTGAGTTTGATCATGGGGCTAAGCTGTGGAATGCCTACCCTACGCTGGTGCAGGGCTAAGCCCTGTCATCTGAGAATATCTGTAGAACAGCACCTGGACCATGGAGGAGCAGGCTGGCCTCTGGAGCAGCCCTCCTGCCGTGAGCAGTTTTCTGCCAGGTAGGACTGAAAACACCTTGCCCTGGTCTGACAGATCATGTTTTACTTCAGACTCTTTTTCACATCATTTTTGTTTGCTGCGAAGAGGTTATCGAAATGCATTGAGACCAGCAAGCAGAGTGCCAGGTTCCCTTGGTTTTTCTCCTCTGGTGCAAATCTCAATACTGTCTGTGCCTTTTCCATCCTCCAATGTACTCAGGGAAACCCTATGGCTTGGACATTAGCTACAACTTGATGGCACAAAGTGCAGGGTCTCTGAGTGAGTAAGAACCTGCCAAGTCCAGTCTGTAGTTCAGAATGCTAACACTAAAGTGAATTCATCCTCATAGTGACAACTGATCATTGACTGGCTTGGCCATCAGTGCACAAACAGCAGAAGATTGAATGATAGGAATAAGATAATTAAGCTACAACTGCACCTCTACCGTAGCTTGAAGATTCTAGCCTCAAGAGAGGGCCCCAAAGGAAACTTCTACAATTCTGTTCTTTTTCAAAACTTCCCCCCTTTTTCTTATTAAAACACTCTTCATTTTACTTCATATTTTCAGTGTGTGTGTGTGTGTGTGTGTGTGTGTGTGTGTGTGTGTGTGTGTGTGTGTGTGTGTGTTGGTTGGTTGCTAGGATGAAATATGAAATCCAGGATCTGTGTATGCTAGGCAAAGACTCTACCACTCAGCTACATTCTACACTTGATCTTAGCCAAAAGGTGAGAAGCGATTCAGCTACATTATAACCCGTTTGTTTTAACTTTATTTTTAGAAAGCATTTATGTTTTTCTTTTATCTTGTTAACTTTCTCTAATTTTACCCTTTTTTGCTTTATAATCAGATTTTCCCCCATGCTCCTTTATGTCTCTCTGCCTCGCATCCTCCCTTTCCACCGTATAATTAACTTTACTGCTGCATTTTACTCTTTCCTAGACTCTTTGTGTAACTCATTTATTGTTTTTTTTAGCTTAGTTTTTAACCTCATTAGCTTACTCTGAAGTTTTTCTTTTTTATCATTTTGATATGCTGGTTGGCCTTAGTTGATTTTAAATATATTTCTCTATCTACTTCTGGTTTTGTGCTCTTGTTATGGAGAGAGCTGCTCAATAAGAAGATCCCAAACAAACAGATACTCATCCCAATGGATGCACAAATTGCAGCACATTAACAGAAGAAAAATGTGCAAAAGCAAGGCAGCATGATATCTCCGAAAGATCACACCCTTTCAATAGCCAAACCCCAAAGCCCTGAAATTGTTCACTCTGGACAAAAAATTAAAAAGTCTAGTGTTTAAGATGGTCAGTGACTTCACAGAGAATTCAAACAGAATGAACTAAGAAAGTTATTTAGGACATGGAGAAGAAGGTTCAGAACTTCAAGGAAATTGAGATTTTGAAAAAAAAAAACTAAATAGAAATGTTGGAAATAAAAAACAAGGTAATTCAAATGGAAAATACAATTTACAGCACTACCAGTGCACAGCACCCCAAAAGAAACAGAAGGAAAAATAAAATCAGAGATTGAAGACAAAGATGATGAAGTATTACGTTCAAGCAGCTATAAAGAAAAAAAAATCAGGAAAATAAATTTCAGGAACTCAATAAGCCAAAAGCTTAAGATTAATAAGGAATAAAGAAAAGAACAAGTTTGAACTGATCAGGAAAACAAATATTAAAATTATAGGAATAGCTCTCAATAGTAATCCTAAATATAATTGGCCTTATCTCTCTAAGATGCATAGATGAGCTCAATGAAATAAAAATAGGATGCAGTGTGTTTGCAACAAATATGTTTATATAGGCATACACACTGAAAGTGAAAAACAGATGAAAATCAAGCAAATGGAGAGAAAAGCATGTAGAAATGGCTATACTTTTACCTAATAAAGTAGATTTTAAGTCAAAACCAGTCAGAAGAAACAAGAAAACTACATATTAATAAAAGAAAATCCATCAAGATACAATGATTATAAATTAATTGAACATTGCTGCATTAACTTTTATAAAAGTAATACTGTAAAATTAGGATAGTGACATCAGTATCAAATTCTCATCAATTGATCATTGAGGACACCCTAATGCCCCTCTCCCCACCCTCCAAAAATTAACTAAGTGACTTAAAAGTAAACTTAAAATGGATTTAACATTATCTATCAAGTAGTTCATGCAATAGCAGTAGAATATACATTCTTAGAAGCACATGGAAATTACTCTGACATGGATCACATTTTAGGGCAATAAAGCAATAATTTCTTCTATCTAATTAGATAATAATGAAATAAAACTATTACTGTCAAGAGAAACTACATAAACATGGAAATTGAACATTACACTCTTAAACAGACCAGAAAGGACAATTACTAGACTCAAATTAAACTCACAGTTTTAAGAGGGAGTTTTTTAAGTGCTTACATTAAAAAAAAGCACAGAACTTAGGGGAAATACTTATATATCTCAAGGTCTTAGGAAAAGAACAGCCAGCCCCATTCAAAACAATTAAAAGATGGAAAGAAATAAGAGTCTGGTCAGAAATTAATGAATTGGAGACTAGAAGAACAATACAAAAATTAATGAAAATTGAATTGGTTGTTTTGGAATTGACAAATCCTTAACCAAGAGAAAGTCAAAGGAGACCTAAATTAAGAAAATTAGAGATGAAGATCAGAACATTAGAACAGTAAAGCATACCAGTGAAATCCAAAGCATCATTAGGGAATACATTGTAATACTATACTCACATAAATTAACAATATCTAGAATAAATGTTTAGTTTTGTAGATGCATGTGACTTTCCATGACCAATAAGATTGAAGAAGCAATAGAGTTCTCAAGAAAGGAAAGCTCAGGGAAAGATGGACTCATTGCTAAATTATACCAGACTTTTAAAGGACCAACCTCCCTAAACTTTCATAAGATAGAAAATGAAAACTACAAACTCAAATGAAAACAGTAATTGATAAGAATTCAGATTATCCCAATTTGTAAGTGGGTATGATTCCATTCTCAAAAGACCCTAAAAGCCCACCAGAAAACTCTTGAATATGATACTTTTAGCAAAATAAAATACAAAAACATAAAAATGAATGGCTTTCCTATATGCCAAAATAAATATTTTGAGAAAGAAATCAGAAAACAGTAACTTAATAGCCTCAAAAATGAAATACCTAGGAATAAGCCAAACCAAGGAAGGAGAAGAACATCCAAAATTTAAAACATAAAAAATTGTAGAAGATATTGGGAATTGGAAAGATCCCCCATATTCATGGCTTTGTAGAATTAATAGCATGTTAAATGGCTATATTACTGAACTCAGTCTATAGGTTCAATGGAGTCCCATCGAAATTCTAATGAAATTCTCTACAGAATTAAAAAAATACAATTATAGAATTTATAAAGAAACATGAAAACCCCACAAATACCCAGAGAAATATTGGACAAAAGAGCAATGTTGGAAATAGTATAATACCTGGTTTCTAATTATGCCATAGTAACAGAATAGTATGTTTTCCCCACACTCCTCGCCCCCAATATCATAGTGCAAAATACATTTAGTCTAACTTCAAAAATTCCCACAGTTTGTCAGTATCAACAGAGTTTAAAATTCCAAACTCCCAAGTCTCTTCTTAGAGTTAAAACAATCTAAGTTTAAACCCCTATAAAAGAAAAAAAAACCCAAAGTACATACTTCCAACATTGAATACCATGAAAAATATATTACTATCCTAAAAGGGAGGGATGTGGGCATAGTGAGCTGAAACAAAACTGAAACCCAGCAGGGCAAATCCCAAATCCTGTTACTTCATGTCTGATGTCGAAAGGCTTAGTTGGCTCCACCTTTCCAGCTTTGCTGACTGCAGCATCCCCCTCTCTTGGGCTGGTTCCATTCCCTGTCCATTTGATACTTTATTTCACAGCTAAACTTAATGGTGTAATTGTAGTAATTGACTTCATTCCATAATGACCAGCATGTCTTTTTTTTTTCTTAAAGACAACTATTGAGCTAGATATGAAAAAGTTGACTAATATAGACTTATCAGATGATCTCAGAACAGCTGTAGATGGAAACTACTTTAGAAACTACTTTCAACAACAACTTTTTTTGTATTACTTAGTGTAGGGTAAAAGGGGCCAATGAAAGAATACCCTGGCCCTGAGACCAGAGCCAAGGAAGCAGACCCTACCCCTAACCAACTCAGAAATTGAAATCTAACCAATCCCTGAGCATGAAAACCAACCAGTGCCTGAGCACAAAATCCAACCAATTTCTGAGTTTGTCCTAAGCTCAGGAATTGAAGTCCTACAATCCCCACCCTGAAAATCTCCACCAAGGAAAGCTCTGCCCCCAAGAAACCATATGTAAACCATGTACCTGTTCAGTTTGAGGCTGCTCTTTTTTCAACCCTGGCAAAGGTAGCCACTCTCCTGGATTCTATCTGGCCATTAAATATTTTGAGTGAGGCTTGTGGTAATTACTTTTGCTGTAGCAGAGTGGAGCAGAGATGTACCAACTATTGCCAGAGTGAGCAGAGCTGTTAATAACTCTCCCCAGAGCAGAGCAGGAATGGAAACTTTCCCTTGCTGGAGCAGAATTACTATACTCCAGGGAAGCCAAACAGAGTTGTAACATTCTCTGGAGCAGAGCAGAGCTGTAACAACCTTGCTGGGGAATCCCTCTCCTGCTGGAGCAAAGTTGTTACTCTTACATTAGGGAAAACTTTCCATAGCAAGGACTGTAACACTTTGCTGGGGAAACTTTCCCCTGCTGGAATAGAGCTGTAACACCTCTGTTGGGATACCTTTCCCTTCAAAGCTATAGGTATTCCTTGGCTTCCAACTACCAGGATATCTTTCCCTGAAGAGCTGTAACACTTGGTATTCCTTGACTTCTGACTGCAGATACCTTCTTCCAAGCTGTAGGTATTCCTTGGGCTCTGATTACCAGTATACCTTTCCCTTCAGAGCTATAACACACTTAACAGAAGCAAAGAAGCTTTGAGGCTTTTCAAATTGCAGTCAATTCTGTAATGAAGTGTCTAAATTCAACAATTAATGTAGTTTTTTTCCTCCTTTTGTAGTATCTGGATGTTCTCTAGTTTTAGAAATACAAATGGACAAGTCCTTCTTAAGTCCCTTTTAAAGCTTGTGTTCATATTATTTGTAGTCTTTCATAGTGTACCATCTTTCTAGACTTTGAATAGGATGTGTACCATAATTCCTCGATTCTTTCTTAATATTGCTTCCTGGTCTATCTTGACACTTAGGATTTTCATTCAGGCTGTCAGGTATGAAGTCACTGCTCTGAGTTTCTGCATACTTCCTTTGTGATGAACAATTTCTGTAATATTCTACTATATTTTTCATTCAGTCCCCAGAACTTGATATAAAGGTAATGTTGCATATAGGAATGCTGAGATATACAACAGGACAACAAGTTAAGAAATCCTAACTATCAGATCTTCATTCTCTGTCCAGAAATGACTTTCATGAGCTCATGTTGAACATAATTGTCTGGATCACTGATTCTTCTAAGATGTCTTCATATTCAAATGTTAGTCAAGTGTTCTAGCCATCAGAAGGAACTGAACAAAGATACAGGAAGAAAAGTGATACATTGCAAAATACAATGGGTTTTCATATATTAAAAGAGTATAAAGAAATAATTGTATCTAAAAAAAGATTATTTTCTAGGAGATTGAAAAGGTCACAATGCTGATAGAAAAAAGGAAGTTTATTTGCTTTTTTTTTTTTTTTTTTTTTTGAGATAGGTGCTCTCAGGCTGACCTCAAACTCAAGAGATTATCCTGCCCAAGCCTTCCAAGTGCTGGGATTAAAAGTGTGCACCACTACTCCTAGTTAAGTTTATTTGAAAGAGATATTAGTTTTAGTATAGGACTGAGTGCATTAGACAAAAGAGGAAGCACACACAAGTAGATACTTTTTGTAGAATATTTTAAAACGAGTCTCAGAGAAATGGAGATGGTGTACACTTTGAGAGTCATGAGGATAGTGCTGAGGACATGTAGAAGACAGATGGAAGAGAAAAGGATAGAGATTTAGAAGACTAAGTTGAGAAGTACTCACAGGTAGAAGGCATAAAACAGAAGGAAAAAATTATTTAGATAGACTATTGAAAGAAAGGATGGGTAGTGAGTATCAACTAACGATGCTGATCAATTCAAATCCTGACACAAGGGTCAACCAGATGGGAGATATCTCTTACCATGGAGAGAAGCTAGGAAAAGGATATGATAATTCAAGTTATACTTTTCTATATTTAAGATTGTGTGTTTGGACCAGATGGTGGCAGCAGTGCACACTTTAATCTCAGCACTCAGGAGGCAGAGGCAGGTGGGTCTCTGTAAATTCAAGGCCAGCCTGGTCTACAGTTTTAGGACTGGCTCCAAAGCTACACAGAGAAATCCAGTCTCAAACAAAACAAAACAAACAGATTTAGTAAGTGCCTGGGAATCTGATTCTTCCTATATCTTTATCCATACTTTCAGAACAGTTTTTCTACTGCTTCTCTTCCCATATGCATGTGAATGTACACACACACACACACACACACACACACACACACACACACACACACCTGCCCACACACAATTTATCTCTTTTGTATTCTACTTTTTTATGGTTAGGAGAGTAACAGTTTTGTTTTTTATTGAGACACATTCGGTCATTTGAATAGGAATGGTCCCCATAGACTCATGTGTTTGAATGCTTGGTTCATAGAGAGTGACACTATCAGGAGGTGCCTTGTTGGAGTAGGTGTGACATTGTTGGAGGAAGTGTGTCTTGTTCTTTCCCTGCTGTTTATAGATCCTGATATAGAACTGTCAGCTACCTCTCCAGCACCGTGTCTGACTGTGTGCCACCATACTTCCTGCCATGATGATAATGTACTAAATCTCTGAACTGAAAGCTAGCTCCGAATAAATGTTTTCCTTTACAAGAGTTGCCATAGTCATGGTGTCTCTTCACAGCAATAGAAACCAGAACTAAATCAACATATCAGTTCTTTAAGGAGCTTATTGTAGCAAAGGAAACACTATTTAAAAATGAGGAGAAAAACCTATAGAACATGAGATAGTATTTACAAACTACCTGGCTAAAGGATTAATATCAAAATTATATAATGAACTCCAAAAAATAGACAAACTCCAGGCAATCCAAAAATATAAAAATAGACTAATCAGATGAATATATATGAATATATATTCTTATAAAAAAGAAATACAGTTGGCCAACAAATCTATGAACAGATGCCTAGGTAAATATCAGAGGATAAATGGATGAAGAAAATGTGGTGTATACACCATATTTTACTACATTTTGAGCCAAAATGGAACATTGGTATTACCATTATCATTATTATTATATTATTAGGAATGTTACTTAGTCATAAAGGGGAGTGACATGCTGCCATTTGTCAAAAATAGTATGGAACTAGAGAACATTAGGTCAACTGACATCAATCATACACTGAAAGACAAATACTACATGTTCTTTCTCATATATGGAAGCTCAAAACAAAACTGGTTATCTGAATGTAGAATGTTGTTTCTAGATGCTGGGAGAGCATTTCAGTAGTCTGCATGCAGGGACTCTACTACCACATGACTGACCTCAGTTGCTTTCCTTTACTGCAGTCGAAGATTCTACAACTCCTTTCCTGTATCCTTCTTTAAAGAAAAAAAAATCTGTCAAGTTCTGCTGCCTCCTAGGACTGGAACCTGGCCTCCTCCAAGATTCACATTTGCATAAGCTTTAAATTTGCTGCATAAGCTTTTCTTTAATTCTCTTTCACATATTGGAAGCTTAGCTGGGTAAGGTCTTGCTCTGAGGGTACCCCTGTTACAGGCATCTTCCTGCCACCCTGACCCCAGAGCTGCATTAACCCCAAATGAACAGGTAGATGCTATATTAGTTATAATATAACTGTTGGCCATTGGCTAGGGCTTCTTATTGGCTGGCTCTGTCTTAATTAACCCATTTCTATCAATCTATGTATTGCCACGAGGCTGTGGCTTACCTAGTAATGCCCAGCATGGTGTTACTCCTCTGGCGTCCTACATGTCAACTCTCTCTGCCTACATTTCCCAGAATCATCCTCATCTCCTAGTCCCCCCTATCATCCTGCCTCATTGACTGCAGTGCTTTTTTCATCAACCAATAAGAGAAACATAGATACAGAAGACATCCCCATCATACCCTCTCCCATTTTTCTTTTTCAAATCATGCTTTTCTATAAACTTCTCCTTTTGTTGAGCATAAGAGTTGGCTCCAACATTAAATCTCCTCAAACTCTAATTTCTGTTCTTTTTCCTTGTAGATTTGTATAAGAGTATGATCACTGATAACTATGTGACTTAGTCAATGCTAGACTTTCTTAAAATCTCCTTTGCCAATGAACATAATTCAAAAAACTTCCATTTAGCCTCTAACAGAGATTTGCACAAGGACAAAAAGAAGCCACATTATTTGTCAAAATACCACAAAACAGTCTCCAACATTATTCCCATTTGAAACCTTTTGAGCCAGATCACCACTGTCCACATTGCTCTCGGTACTCCTGGCTTCTACACTTCTACTAGAGTGGCCCATTAAGCCCCATTTACAGTGCTCAACTGCTTTTCTAGTCCAAAGTGCAATGTCTCCCATATTTCCCTAGCAAAAAAGCATGTTCAGGTCTATCACATTAATATCTGAGTTCTTGGTACCAACTTCTGTCTTAGTTACTGTTTTATTGCTGTGAAGAGACACCATGACCAAGACAACTATTACTAAAGAAAGCATTTAATTGGAAGCTTGCTTACAGTTTTAGAGGGTTAGTCTATGATCATAGTGGACAGGCATGGCACTGGAGCAGTAGCTGGGAGCTTTACATCCTTATCTATGGACAGCAAGCAGAGAGAGATTGGGATTTGGCCCTGACATGGTCTTTTGAAACCTCAAAGCCCACCCCCCAGTGACACATTCCCTTCAACAAGGCCACACTCATTCCAAGAAGGCCACATTCACTCCAATGATTCCACACCTTCTAATCCTCAAACAGTTTCACTAACAGAACCAACTACTCAAATATATGCACTTGTGTGGATCATTCTCATTCAGACCACCAAAGAGAGAGGGTGAGAGAAGAGGGAAGATAGATACTAAGGCAGGAGTAAATCTAGTGTTCTACAATGTGGTCTGGTGGCTGTAATCTATAATAAAGTGTCCAACACTGTTGTAATTAAAAGGAAAAAGCAGCGCATGAGAGAGACGCCATGCAACAGAGTTCAGGTGGAGGGGTTTTTATTAAGGAAAGGGACTATAAAAAGGGGAAGGGAGGAGGAGACTGACCTCCAGGGACAGGAGCAGTGAGAGAGAGGAAAGAGAGGCAGGGGGTCGGGGAGACAAAGCAACAGATCTCGGAGAGAGAGAATTGGGAGGTGGCAGGGACATTTTTAAAAGGGAACATAGTGATTGATACTGAATGTGCACAGGTGGTGCTCTTAGTGGTTGCAGCTGAGGGCGAATCCTGTCAAAACCCCAAGGACAGGCCAGTACAGATGCCAGAATACTAACATTCCTCCCTTTTTATTTACTATAAAAAGGTGAGGTGATAGAAAGGTGTAGCAGGTGAGGCAGGGATGAGGACACCATGTTCTCAAGACTACTTCCAGCTGACCTGGGAAAACTCTGGTGATAGACATGTCCTGAAGTAACTGGCTGTTTCACCTCACTGCCCAGGCTCTCTGGAGCTGTCAGGAGCCCCTGGACCTGGCAAATTGCTGTTTGAGGTAGATCCAATTTGATTCCCTAGGGCTTAAAGCACCACTTTTTCCATCACCACTGCATTACCAGGTCATATTTGGTAGTCTTGTGCCTCCAGCTCTATGGCCAACAGCTGGTAGTGTAATGAGAGGTTCTTTGTCCCGGCTGGTCCCACCGCCATTCAGCACCAAATAAACACATGGATGCTATATTATTTATAAAACTGTTGGCCTGTGGCTTGGACTTCTTATTGGCTAGCTCTGTCTTAATAATTAAACCATTTCTATAAATCTATGTATTTCCACATGGTCTTACTGAAGAAGGGTCCAGATCTGCTACTCCTTTGTGGTCTACAAGGCAATTATTCTGGTTGGCCCTCTCTGCCTATCTTTTCCAGAATTCTCCTCATCCTAGTCTGCCTATCTTCCTGCGTCATTGGCCAGACAATGTTTTATTCATCAACCAATAAGAGAAACATATAACAGAAGAACATCCCCCATCATAGTAGTCCTGCAACAATGGCTCATTAGGAATGGTCAGTGGGTCTCCAGTGGGAGCAAGGAAGTATAGATGATGACACAGTTCCCATGAGTGAGGCAGAGAAGTAATTAATACTCAAATGTCTTCAATTCCTAGCATCCCAGGAATTCAGAGAGGGTCAATTTCAAGACAGGCACAGACCAACCACCCAGTGAGTCTTCAAGCAAAGGGGTGGGGGGCAAGGACTCTGAGCCAGAGAGAGACACAGTCACTTGGTACCAGAACTTCAAGAAAAGCCAGAACGCAAGGAAAAGACTGTGATTGAGAAAGGAAGCCTCACATTCAGGGAAATGGGAAGAAGTGGATAACCCCACCAGAGACCCAGTTGTTGGTATTGAATGGAAGGCAGAGCTGTCAGTGAGTGAGAAAGCAGATTTGTTGAAGGTGGAGGAGAGCAGATCTGAGGGTGGAGCAGGTGGACAGGGCCAGCATAAAGTGACTACGAAGGGCTGGGAAGGTGCAGTTTTGGTTGTCTTCTTCCCCATGAGTGAGAAAGAGTATTGAAAACTTTAAAAGGCCTGCTTCTAAAGTTTTCACTCAGAATTCAAAAAAAAGGAACTACAAATATGTGAAGGAACTAGAATCTGAGGTAAAAAATAATTGACTCGCAATTGTTCCTCTGCATGTCCCTTTATTCTTCTTCTGCTCTCTTATCTTTCTCCATTTTCCTTTTCTATCCTCAGTTCTTGGGGGTTCAGCTATACATAGTTATGCAACAGTAAATTTTTTTTTGCATTACAATGAGAGGCTTGAGTTTCTCAGGGTCTGCAAGGCAGATAAGATTTACACACAGAGCAATAAACTGCTAGGAGAAGCTTTTAGCACCAGTTGCGTAGGGCTGTAGGTCAAGGAAAGGGTCTAAGTTTAGTTTGCACAAGAAACAAAACCTGGTGCCTTCCAATGCTCTGGCTTCAGTGGTGGCACAGGCATTTAGGAAAGTGTACTTTTCCCTGAGGATTAGCAAATAGGCTGATTCCTTTTGTCTTTCTCTTCTAAGGGTAAACAGGGAGGGGAGCAGTAAATCTCTGAGCTAAAATCTTGGGATGATGGTAAATGCAAAAAGTGTGAGAATCTTTAAGTGTAGGGTTAATGTAGGTTATCGATTCTTTGTCTGCCAGTAAGGTAAAGGTAGGGCATGTTTATTTTTTTCTATCTAGGCAGCTATGAATCAACAATTTTGGGTGTGTAGTAATTTTATGTCCTTGGATATCTGGAAATGTCTTAGGTGGAATACTTTTGCCTGGGGCCTAAACACTGACCAAATGCCTGTCAATAAGGATAATTGCAGGAAGGCAGATCTCTGCAATTACATAGGAGAGGGAAATAAGGACCCGATAGTGGGAAACAGGTCTCAAACATAGCTAAGGAATGCAATCAGTAAACTCCAACTGTAGGGGAGAAACTATTCCCAGTAAATGATCAGATAGTGCTAAACTGTGGGAAGTAAATCCCAAGTTTGTTGCTGAAAGGAATGAGCTACAGGAAGAATCTACAGCTAAAAACAGCTGCTTTTATTCATAAGCCTGTATTCCAATACTTCTTTCGTCTTGGTCTAATCCATCAGAACAATCCTTAATTCTTTGGAGTTATCTCATGAGATGATGGCTGTATAATTACTGTGTGGTCTTGAGGCTTGTAGCAGAAGAACAAGATCCAAATGGCTTTTATCAAGCTAGGATGGAGCAAGAAAGGCAATCCAAGAAATGAGACTGGCACAGGCCAAGTGTTCAGATGAGCCCAAGAGAGCCATGGTCACCGGGCACCAGGACTTACTGAGGCTAAAAGGTGAGACACCACACAAGAGAGATAAGTCCTCAATGGTGGCAGCAGTCAGAAGTGGGAAGGGAGAGGGGATCACCAGTTATGCCGGTTTTTGATGAAGGGACCCAGCAATCCAGAGATGCAAGGCTGTCACATAAAGACAGGGTTCCAGGTTTCTGGCATGCCTTAAACTGCCTGTGAGCCAGAGGAAATGCCAGGAGAACCCTCCCTGCCAAGGAACCAATGTTGTAATTTTTAAAAAGGTGGTGGGAGAGAGATGCTATTTGACAGAGTTCAAGTGGGAAAAGGATTGTAAAAAGGGGTAAGGAGAGGGGGGAGACTGGCCACCTGGTACAGGAGCAGTGGAAGGGAGAGGAAGAGGGAGGGAAGAGATGGGAGGGAAAGCGGGAGAGGGAAAAAGGGAGGAAAGGAGGGGAGAGAGGAACAGAGAGACAGACAGAGAAATGGGAGGTGGGCAGGGCCCTTTTAAAGGGAATGTTGTGATTGGTAGTGAATGTGCACAGGCGGTGCTCTTAGTGGCTGCAGCTGAAGGCATACCCTGTCAGAACCCCAAGGACAGGCCAGTACAGATGCCTGAGTACTAACAAATACTCTGAAGAACTAAAAGAGCTCTCTCTCACTGTGCATAATCTGCTGTAAGTGCATCCATTAAGTTTTCCATCTTAACTATTATTGCTAGTTTTAAATTTTATGCATTCTAATGGATTAGTTTCTTTCTGTCCTAATTTAGCTAATTTACATAGTTAGTTTCTTAAATTTGAAGTATAAATTCTATATTCTACACAATTAGCTTTAGTTCTTAGTTTACTAGTTCTCTCTCTCTCCCCCCTTGTGTATATTTAGCCTTTTGATCATGAAGTTCTCTTTTAGGAGGAATGTATTTTAATCTGTTACCCCATGCCTTGGATTCACATGTGTATTTGTTTGTGTCTTCTTTGTAAGAATCGAGGAATTATTAATGACAAGAAGAGGAAGAGGAAAGTCACAAGCAGTAGCCATTTTTTGGGGGGGGTCATTTATAACTTTCTAGACAGTACACTAGATATATTAATAAATGTAATCCCAACGTAATCATATGTGACATGTTCTGTGTATGTCAACATTTATATTTCTCAGTACAAATGCCTGAAAAAATATTGAGAGAGAAATGTTTAACGAAATGGTGCAAGATCAGAGAACTAACTTTGTTCCAGAGTATACATACTAACCGCTATGATATTGTCCCTGTTATTTAGGAAGGAGATCTCCTTCTTGTCTTCTGGACCTGAAATCTGACAAATAAAACACACATGCACATACCCACTCTAAGTTTTCATTTTATCTTCTTTTTAAGCATGGGGCTTCCAAGGGTCTGCATCAGGTCCTTTGCATATATGCTATGGCTGTTAGCTTGGTAGTTTTGTAGGAATCCTAACCGTGGGAGCATGTGTTCTCTGACTCTTTTTGCCTGCTCTTGGGACTCCTCCACTTATTGAGTTGCCTTGTCCATCCTTGATATGAAGGCTTTTGCCTGGTCTTATTGTATTTTGTTTTGTCATGTTTGGTTGTTTGTTGTCTCTTGGAGGGCTCCTCTTTTCTGAAGAGAAATGGAGGGGGAGTGGATCTGGGGGAGATGGGAGGTGGGAGAAACTGGGAGGAGTGGAGGGAGAGGAAACTGTAGTTGGGATATATTTTATGAGAGAAGAATCCATTTTTAAAATGTAACAATTAATGAAAAAGAGGCCATGAATTTGGGAGCAAGCAAGTAGGGGTGGATGGGAATGTTTTGAGGGAGAAAAGGGAAGGGAGGAATTTTGTAATACATTATCATCTCAAAAAATAAAAGAAATAATAAAAATGTATGTTATGAATGTGATGTATGCCACGAGTGTTTGGATGCCAGAGGAGGCCAGAAGAGAATAGTCCTGCTTTATCCTCCTCTGCCTTACTTCTTTGAGACAGAGTCTCTTCCTGGATTTGGTGAGCTAGTGGCCAGTGAACATCACTAATCCCTTTGTCTTCACCCCACATAGCACTGTGCTCATATACATGGCCGCAGTCAGCTTTTCTCTATTGGCATAGGGCAGTGGTAGCACCCACCTTTAATCCCAGCACTCAGGAGGCAGAGACAGGTAGATCTATGTAAGTTCAAGGCCAGCCTTGTCTATAGAGTTCAAGGAAAGCTAAGGAAAAACTGTCTCAAAAAATGCAAATAAAATAAATAAATAAAATGGAATATAAAAAATATAAAGCAACTTTAGCAATAAAATTAATGGGAATATTAATTATATTTTAGGTGACTTCAAAAGATTTGTTCTACTATTGAAACAAACTTATAAGTGTTTGTGACCCTCTTTTCACAGTTCTGGGACCTTTAGAACACCTCTGTTAACTTGTTTGTTTTGACAGTGTTCAGTGTAAAAGATGTGATATTTCAGTTTTGTCTACTTTTAAAAGTAGAATTAATTGCCAAGTATATTATCATGGCTGTAACTGTTATTGCCTTAAAATTATCCCATATACTCTGGAACGTCTCTCTGATTTATGATTATTAACACATGTGGATCAGGAGCCATGTCAAATATTTGAGATTTCCCAACTCATGGACTTTGCTTTCCTGTTTTGCCGTTTGCTGTGGCAGATCAAAAGTTTTCAGTACCTTTCAGATACACTGTGCAATGAGAATGGAATAGATTTCAGGTATTCTAATATTGATGCATAAAAGTCTGAATCCTTTTATGTGTTTTAGTCACTTAAAATTATATTTTGTCACATAACTCATTAAATCCCATGTGACTGTGAACAGAGAAGAAAATAATTCTTCATTTGTCTACCATAGGAATTTCTCCAAGTTAGACTATGGACTACTTTACTTTAAAAGAAAAATAAAAAAAGAAAAGAAACTTTCAGCTTCAGCTGTTTTTTCCACTTAGCATGAATCTGACAAGTTGAAAAGTTACAGCTGTGTTTATCTATGTGTAGTGAGAAAACATGAATTAGTATTTCTCATGCAACTTTAACGACTTAGTTCGATTAGTTAATATTTTTATTCTTTTCTTGTCCTCTTCTCCATATTGGTCTCATCATATCTAAAAGGATTGAACATTTTTTTCTTATTTGCTCTATTTTTCCTGCAGTTAAAAGGCTAAATGAACAGTCATAGGGTTTGTTTTATTCTCAACCAATCACAGAACAGTATTTTCCCAGGAGACTAACTGGCTTGTAGGGAAAGGAACACACACACACACACACACACACACACACACACACACACACACACACACACACACACACCAAAACAAATTTATCATGTGCAGCTTGGATTGACCACATCCCCTTTCAGAAACCAGTCTGAGTAAGAATGGCCGGGAGTAACCACCTACTAAGGGACTTATAAGGAACCAGAGATAACGTTTTAACTGGTGCACTAGAAAAAAAGAGAACTGTGTGACTGCTTCCAAGGAATGTAAATATTCCGCAACAGTAAGTAAGCTTATTTTTTTGTGCTCTGGTAAGATCAATCTATTTTTCAGATGTTTCTAGATACTTCAGTATTTTAAGAGCTAAATTTCAATATTTTTTCCTCAACCAGATTTCATTTTGTAGATACAGCAGTAGAATCTAGCTTGCTTCCATTCTAGCCAAGGGAAAAATTGCATAAAAATTATATGTAAATTTAGGAAAGAATAAATTTAAATACTATTAAAATTTGAAAAAGGTTTTTAATTTGTTTATTTGAAAAATTTCTGGACACAATTAATTTCCATCCAATTTCTCTTATTATTTTCTTTAAAATTTATTTATTTTGTACTTTGCTTTAATTATTTTGTACTTTGCTTTCAGAGTTATTGAGTGGCATCTGTATTCACAAAATTAAGAGAAGTTGTATTCTTCTTGTGTATCAGAATCAAGTAATTTTGAGTATGGATTATTATCCTAAGGCTTAGAACTTTTGGTAAAGGTTATTCAGTTAAAATTTATTTTATTTCAATCTGAAGGTATATTCTAAACATATTCCTTGGGATTGTATCTAATCAATGTAATTTATCATCATTCAAGTGAGTTTAAGAAATCAGGATTTTGTTGTTGATTTAATTAGTTATGGGATTTTTACTAAAATGCAAGAAACAAAAACAAGTATTAATGGAATGAATAATTGAATTACTTTATTCACATCATTAAATTCTGTTTTAAAATATAATTATACATTTTCTTTCCCCTAAGGATATATTTTTTCCACTTACAATGTTCTGTTTTATTGTAGAAGTATGACAATAATCACCCCACATCCCACCATAACCTATTCCTCCAAATTCTTTAAAGAGGATGTGTTTCAAGTAAAATTTAGTCATAAATTGTTGCAACAATATTTTACAACATTTCACTACAGTTTTTATGTGTGATAAATATTGAATCAGAAATAGAGTCAGTGGTTTTTTTCAATGGTTTTTGCCTCACTTATTGTTTGTTCACCCAATGAGCAGGTGAAATGACTATGAAAGAGATAAGTGTTTATCAGCAAACCCGAGCGCTTTTGCACAAGAATCTGCTCAAGAAATGGAGAATGAAAAGAGAGAGCTTTTTGGTATGTGCAGAAATTTCACCCTTTCCTCAGAACTCTCCTTTCTTTGCCTAATTATTTCAACTATTACATTATAATCAGTAGACTAGATTAATTACTTTTAAGATAGATACTTTTTATATTTCTAGCTATATTTGTTAATTGAGAAATTCATCAAGGTCTATGACCAATACCATAGAATTATAAACACTAAAAGTATTACATTAAAAAAAGAAATAAAGTAAAAATTTACTTGTATGGTAAATTGTAACAAACATTAAGTGGTTACATATTCTACATTGGTAACCAAGAGATAGTACAGATTTTGCTAAGTATAAATAGAGAAATTTTAATTTTATTGTTTTATTATTAAAAACTTGATTTTCTACATAAAGGTCATTTTCAAACAATTATTTTCAAATAATTACAAAAGGACAACATTGTTGACTTGTAAAAGCAGATTGTTTGAAAAGTGGTGAATTGCACAAGTTTCAGTGGGTTAATGCATGGCAAATATTCGGTTTTCATTGTTTTCAGTACAGGTAATAGTAGAAGAAAAGCAGGTTGAGTGGGGAGAACACTATTTCCATCCACGCAGGAACCTAGGTTTCTTCATCTAGAGACTTGCCATCTGCTCAGACCCTGGTAACCTTTACTCATAAGAAAAAGAATTAAGACAGAGAATACAGTAGATTGGGTAGGGATCTACAAACCATGTCTAGCTGTGGCATGTACTGTGTCTTCCCACTTTCCATAAAAAAGATCTCAAATGCCTATTTTTACTTGTACTTTAAGAGTACATTCTAGTCAAAACTTACAGTTTTCAAATTAATTCTTACTATAGTACATTAATGTGCCCACTTTAAATAAGTGAACATGCAGTGTCAACATTTAGAAGTAAATTCCAAAGACAAGGACATAAATGATTTGTCCAGATAAATTCTGGCATTGGTAAACCAAAATGGTTATTAATGTGAAAACTCAACTGTGTCTTCTCTTTCTCCATTGTTTGGAGAGTTCTTTCTGGTTACTGGTTCATGGGGAGCGATGTCCTTGGACATTAAAGAAGAATTCTCAATTGCTTGGAGAAGAAGTGTGTTCTAACGTTATACCAAGAAGGAAGAAATTATTGCAGCCAGGTGGTGGGGGGCACATGTCTTTAATCAGGAGGCAGAGGGAGGTAAAACTCTGTGAGTTCGAGGGCAGCCTCATCTACAGAGCAAGTTCCAGGACAGGCTCCAAAGCTAAACAGACAAACCTTGTCTCAGCGCCCCCCCCCCAAAAAAAAAGGAAAAAAGAAATTATTGCTATTGGTGATTCACTCATCTGCCTCTCAGTTACTATTTATTTCTTTTAGTTTCTAATAAAAAATATGACAGCTAGCAAGAAACATTGTAATTTACCACTTCTTGCCATATGAAATCATTCATGATTTAATGCAAAACTTTAGACCAGAGAGTGATACATGTGGCTACTAACTCAGACTTAGTCTTTCATTGAGTTTTCCTGTCTCTAAAGAGTGTACAGCAACAAGAAGCCATATTATATGTAAAAATTGAACTTGTCTTCAAAGTTCTTTGGTGTTGACCAATTTGAGGGGAAATAAATCTAGGCTCATTGTTTTTTCTCTTAAAAATTGTTTTATAGGAATGGAGCATCCCAATTATTGTAGGACTGTATATGGGTCTATTTTCATATTTCAAAGAAAACATGCAGTTCCCCGAAATCCCGCCTAAGGATCTTGGAAGTGTAGATGAATTTAATGGATCTTCTATAATGGTTGTATATACACCAATCTCTAACATAACCCAACTGATAATGAATAAAACTACTTTAGCTCCTTCTATGAAAGGTAAATATGCTAATGACAAGAAAGAATTGGTCTTATTGATTTATTTTTTAATAAGATATGTACATGTTAGCTTGAAGTTCCAGTAAAACATCATTCCAAAGAATTCAGGTATCAAGATAGCATATAATCTTAGGTTTTTATTTTTCTTTTGCAACAAGATTATACAATTCTTTCAGCTTGATAAGGGTTCAATTTATGGAGACCTATGTTTGTATTAGAACACAAAGACAAAAAACTTACAAATTTGAAAAACAGCAACTGGGAGAAATGTAGCTATTGGTGCATGTATATGTTTTTAATGTGGATACCCAATGACTAAGATTTATAGCTTGTTAAAAATCTAAGTAATTATCTCATGGCTATTTAACAAGTTCTTAAGTATGAGTATTAAAGATGTGTAATCTGAAGGTGATATTCTTTTCTATGTATAGTATAGAATGCAAAACCTTTAAAGGTTGTGATTTTAAATTGGGCCCATTTTGTAACCAAAACTAAGAAAACACATATTTCATTAATAAGCAACCTAGATGTAGTCTGGCTATTTATTCTTTAATATTCAATTTCTAACTAGTGAAATTTCTGGTTGTTATAGAGTCTGTTGTTTTGTTTCTGCACAAGACAAAAGTCATGTAAATTGATTTTGCTTCAGTAAGAATTCTGGAATTCTCAGGGGTCTAGTAATGACAACAGTGGATTACTCTTGTACTTAACAGCATGATGGTCTTTTTTCCTCATCCACCACTTGTCTTATTAAAACATGTAATTCACATGCACAATTGGATAATTGGATTCTGTGACTTGAAACAGTAAAATAATGTTTTCTAGGTTGCCTTTTAGTTTCTTTAGTTTAAGTGGAATAGTCTATAAAAACATGGCTCGGTCTAATATCACATTTTGTTTTATGCAATCCAGTATACCTGTTTTCATCTTGTACCTCACAGGAACAACAATCATTGGGGTACCGAGTAAAAAAGACCTGGATGAAGTGCTTCTGAATAGTATTCCCCATGCTCTTGGAATCATATTTAACGACACTTTCTCTTACAAGTTAGAAGTATTTCTAATGTATGGAAATCCATTTTTGAAAGAAGACTTATTAGGTGACTTTTCATATAAAATACTTTTGTGACAGTCTTTGTGTTTTTAACAAGAAGAAACAGGTAGGGTTGAGCAACATATACTTTCAGTTCATAGGAGACAACAGACTAACATTTTATTGCTGCCCTTATATTAATTTCACAGCACTGCAGGATAAATAATTCAGCATGCATTTGTTGAACTCTCAGGTCTAAGAGAATGATCAGATCTCAATGTCAGATATGGTAGCAGTTGAGTAGGAAAGACAAGCATTGAATTATTAGCGGCAAGTGCAAGGGAAAGTACTTGTGGTAACTTGGATGCAGGATTCTTAACTCATTGTTGGATTGGAGAAGTAACTTTTAAAAAAAACCAAAGGGACAGCAAGTTGTCCAAGATTAAGAGAGCACTACTGTAGCATGACAAATAAGAGACTCGGAGACTGATACTGGGGTTCAAACTTCAAGCTGAAGATCAGAAAAGCAAAATAGTGGGCCAAGAGCTCTTAGCACTACCTCAGGCTGAGTGGGCTGATCCTGCTGCCTCTCTTTAGTGTGGCTGGAGAATCCTGAGACTTCAATGTCTTCCTATCCTCAAGGTGGCTGGAGAATGAATGCTCCTATTTTCAGTGTGGCTATAGACTGAATGTTCCTATCTCCAATGTGGCTGGAGAATGAATGCTCCTACTGACTACCGAAGATCCTGTTTCTATCTTTTATCCCCCTCTAGTGCTGGGATTAAAGGCATGTGATCTGTTACTATTTTAGATTAATTCAATCTCATGTATCCCTGGCTGGCCTTGAACTCAGAGAGATCCATCTACCTCTTAATCCCGAGTCCTAGGATTAAAGGAGTGTTCCACTACTTCTTAGCTTCTGGCTGCTGGGATTAAAGGTGTGTGCCTGGCTTCTATGGCTTGAGGCTGACTTTACTTTCTGAATTCTCAGGCAAGTTTCAATAATAAATAATATGTCACCATGCATTCCTGATACAGCCCAGAGAATTCAATTTGCAAGTTCAGGGAGAATGTAATGAAACCTGATGACCACTTAGATGATAGCAGAGGCAGCTGAAAAGGAGGAAGGCTTATGGGTTAAAAGATACTTGAGGACACAAAATTGGTGTGTAGAATCAGTTCTTTACTGCAACTCACACACTGAGTGCAGTCTGCATATTCTTCACTGAGTTCCTGTAGAGTACAGTGAATGAAAACCATGGACCCTGTTTTAAGAATCATTCTAGTCAGGGGCAGGAGGCAGGAGAGGAGAAAAGATATACAAATAATATGATAAAGACAATAGATCTGCTTTAGATATTTATGGTGACTTGGAAATCTCTTTAGGATGAAGTCACTTTCTGAAATTAGGATCCAGGGAGAAGTGGTCTTTGTAAGTAAAATTGTCATGGACTTGTTTGTTTGTAGCAAAAGGGTTATCCAGAGTCACCCACGTGCAGAGTATGAGCTGTGTGTACTCTTGTGCTACAGCACAGGAGTGGCTGTATGAAAATATTGGGAAGAAAATTCCCAAGACTTCCCAAGTATAGGTAGTGCACCTTGTTTTCTGTTACTTCCCCAGAAAGGGTGGTGCCTCTTTGTCTTGTCATTACATGTCTGTACAGTAGCTTGTCACAAGTCTTCAAACACTGTGTCTCATTGGCATTTCCACTTCCCACCTGGAGGTATGCATTTTGCTATGATAATTGATTCCAAGTTATTTAGGAAAAAAGTTTCTTCTCATGCACCCATCCTGCTTTAGGAAAGTTCCAAGCTCTTATACACAGAAATTAGGATTTGGTGTGTGTGTGTGTGTGTGTGTGTGTGTGTGTGTGTGTGTGTGTGTGTGTGTGTGTGTGTGTGTGTGTGTGTAGCTTTGATTTAGAAACCCCAAAGCCTTGTTTGTCACGTCTCAAGAAGCTGGTGATTTCTCTATCCCTAGTCTCATGGTTCATGAGAGTAGCTGCTTTTCTGAACCATATCCCCTTCATCTTAACATATTTTCCTCTTCTCAAAATTACCTTGTTTGTTTGTTTGTTTATTTGCTTGCTTGTTTGCTTGGTTTGAGATATTATCATGCCATATAGCCTATGCTGGCCTAGAAATCTATTATGTTTCTGCTTCAGCCTCCGGAGTGCTAGGATTACAGGTGTGCACCACTGTACCTATTTTCTCTGAGGTTAAAAGTTCTGACTAGCAGAGTCTTAATCACTTTCTCTTAGGTGGTTGTTCCTCATTCCCAATTTACCTTTATCCCCTAATGATGATTATACTCTTCCTTGTACTTACAGCTCATTGCTGGGATATATATGGTGATATTTCATGTTCATTGTCCAGATACTGGAAAAAAGGATTTGTGCCTTTACAAACTGCCATCAATGCTGCTATTATAGAAGTGAGTGCTTAATTGAAATGTTCTAGTGGCTACTATAATTAATTGCAGAGGCATCAGGACTTTTATCAAAAGATGAATGTCACAGTTCATTTGCCCTATAATAACTAGACACCCGAGACTGGATAATTTATAAAGAACATAGTTATTTTCACAGTTCTCAAGTCTGGCAAGTATATGACGAGGCCTCAACAAGCTCATTTCCCACAGTTGTCATGGTCTAGTAGCTTTTACATGGCAGAAAGGATGAAAGGTCAAAGAGAAGAAGAACACTGTGTTCTCACTTGGCAGAGGAGCAAAAGGGCAAATTGCACATTAGAAATACTTACCAACCCTTTGATGAGTCACTCATCCATCCACAAGGGCGGGGCCCCATGCCTTACTTCCCCAAACATCCTATCTCTAATATTACAGTGAGGGTGACTTTCCAAATGCAGTGTAGAGGGACACATTCAAACTAGCAATTATGTCAACTCAGATTTTTAGCCAAGGAAGAGACCACTTGATAGAAAACTTCTAGTTCTGAAGTGCTTCACAGAAGCCTGCAGAATGACCCTCCTAGTTCCTTCTAACAGTGACACTTGATGTTACTAGACTACAGCATTAAACTAGGGAAACAGTATTGGTGCAATCTCCAACACTTCAGTTTTTGTCCTTTTCTGACCTTTAATTTCGGTTTGCTTATGTCTTTCTGTATGTAGATCACAACAAACCACTCTGTGATGGAGGAGTTGATGTCTGTTAATGCAGTAACTATGAAGACATTGCCTTTTATTACTAAAGATATTTTTCAATATGAATTTTTTATTTTATTCTGCTTGCTTTATTTCTCCTCGTTTATGTATTTTATATCACGTAATGTTACTAAAGAGAGAAAAAAGTATAAGGAATTGATGAAAATAATGGGTCTACAAGATTCAGCATTCTGGTGAGTCATAAAGAAATTATACAACAGTGAAAGTGTTATTGTTTTATAATTCCACAGTTTAAATTTGATATGTGGGCTGCTTTTGTTTTGCTCTGACTACTAGATGTAGTCTTTGTTTGATCTGCCATGTAAGATAGTCACTGTAACTCACTGAATATGCTTTTAACTCTGGCTTTTTTTATGCCACCTCTAAGATAGAGGCACTATTATTAAAGATGTAAATGAAGATAAGACAGTTACCCAGTGTCAGGTAGATGGCAAATGGCAGAGCCGGGCCTAGGTGCAGTCCTGATGGCAGTTCTGCCTGATCACTCCTAGTTATGAGCTGACTTCTCCACACTTCCTTATGTGAAGAAAACAGTCTTGTAAGGGTCTGTTGTGTTCATGGGCTGTTGTATTCATCCCAATCAGTGATTTTTTGAAGTAAGTAAATGCTGTTTTAAGTGATGCAGTATGATCAGGACATCACATATAGGCTGGTGTTTAGGAAAGACTTAATAACATCACTTGAACTACATATTAATATTTATACCTTGCCTCAATCCACAAACACTTTAAAGTGATTTTGAAATATATATATATATATATTTCATATAGATATGGATGTATCTATTTATGTATTTGTGACATAATAAAGGTGAGTACTTTCATAGAAATAAAGACCTAGGAAAATAGTAGATGAGTTTAATAAAGAGAAATACAAATAACATGACATCTAAACTCCTCTGAAACAAAACACAGAATTTGGTATCAGTGACAAAATGTATATTATCAGGTCAAAAGGAAAATTATGTGCTCATAGGAAACAGGACATGTTTTGATATTGATTCGGAGGGGTTACTTTTCTCTATATTACACAAATAAAGAAAAGTGACATATAATCTTAGCATTGGGTAAGTGGATGCTGGAAAATGGAGCTTTCTGGCTTATCTGAGCTGTCTAGAGACCAGAGTCGCTGAGACCCTTCTTGATAAACCAAACCTAGTGAAACTCAAACACCACTTAAAACACACACACACACACACACACACACAAAAAAAAAAAAACCCTCCATAAAACCCCAAAACTATGTGTGTGGAATAATAAAACTACATGGATTGGATGAATAATTATTGATTGAAAAATCTAGTAACTTGTGTTCCCTGAAGTAAAATCATTGTCTAAAAATCTTTCTTTCCATGTACAGTATATTTACCAACAAAGATAATTTTAATTCTAATGCATATGGATTAGGAAATAGAAAAGGAGGAAACCATGTCTTTAAAAAGTGAGGGATTTTTGTGTGGGAACATTAGTAATCGCAGAGGAATGGATGTATATCCTGTCATGTAAGTCTGTTAGGAAGGAAGAGAGAGCAGACCTTTGGAGAAGGGGGTCTTCCTTCAGTCCACAAAAAGTCCTAGGGGGCAGAATGCCCAGGGTCACCTTAAATTAGGGAGGTACCAGTTAGGCTGACCAAAGAGATACTAAACATTCTAATGTCAAGTCATTTTCAGTATGATTCTTAGTATGCATATAAATTAAAACCTGGAAAAATGAATTGATATGTACATCCTTATAGCCAAGAAAGAAGATGCTTTGGAAATATCTTTTCCAAGTATCATACACCTATTGAAAGTAAATGTGACTTCAACAAACTAATGCCATAAATATGAAATGTAATAATTATTTTTAAAGTATGATGTAACAATAAATCTTCACTCCAAAGCCACCCAAACACCACCACCATGTGGGCACTTTCCACCAGGCCTCCCAAGTTCTGCCTGCCACCATGTTAAGGTTCCAAGTAACACTCAGAGACTTATATTAGGTACAAATGCTGCTTGGCCAATGACTAGGATTTCTCATCTGCTAGCTCAGTCTTAAATATCATAAATCTATATATTTCATAAGACTTATTTTATGGAGGACACCTTCTGCTGGCATCCTCATCCCAGGATCACATGGCGGTTCAGAACAGAGAGCAGGAGGAAGTGCTAAAGGGACAACTTCCTTCTTGCCCTTGCTTATATACTGAGTCTGCCTGCTATGTCACTTCCTGCCTGTATCTTTTACTACATTTCCCAGAATCCTCCTTGACTCCTAGTCCCATCTAACTTGCTGCCTCATTGGCCAAACAGTACTTTATTTATCATCCAGTAAGGCAAACACATACACAGAAGCACTTCCCCCATCAGTATGATGCTTGTATTGTTTTACAAGAAATAAGATTTTGTCTAAGTTTATTAATATCACCTCCTAACTCCACCCCTATAGCTAGCTTCCCTTTTAAGTAATTGTTTTAATGTCTTTATTTCATAATTTTCCTACGCTGTGATTTTTCAATCCTACATAAAGCATTCCTGTTCTGTACTTAGGAAGTAAATTCACAGAATGTTATTTTTTTAAATGCTGAAGTTTCTAACATAGGCCAACTCAATATAATGATATAAGGTTAAAAATTAAATAAGTAGTAAATCCAGTTAAACATTTTACTTGGGTGTACTCTTGCAAAGCACACATCTTTTGCTGCATTCTTCAGGAGTTTAATTCTTCCTAATTATACAGTTTTAAACAGAGGAAAGAACTCTGGGCATAATAATGGCTGCAATTATGTTTGTGCCTTGTTAATGCTTTGTTTTGTGACTTTTCACATACCCATTAATTAAGGGCGCACAGCCTTATTATTTGTAAATGAGACACTGGAACACATGAATTCTTATAGTCTAGTCAGATCTAACAGTGGATGATGTTCTTTAACAATATTGTAAAAAAATGTGAATGCCAACACATCTAAAGCAAAATAATATAAAAGTATAAAGGTGTGTCATAACTTATATCCATTTCAGTAAAGCAGTCATAGGAATAGGAAGCATGTGATGTCGTCAGTGGAGTTGTGGGTTTTCAGTTTTCTATAAAGTGTTGCCTGCAGGGATGCTGAAGCTCCGATGCCTATAGAGGCATTTGATTGATTTGACTGGCCATCAGCTGTTAAGTCTCCTTCCAGCTTTTACAGGTTAATGGGTAATGTCTAATAAAACTGATACATAAAATTTAATTCAGTAATTTCACTCTAGAAATATTCTTCTACATCTGACATAAGAACAAACATAATAAAATTCTTGGCACCATTATAACAAAGAAAAATAGGAAACAATTGTCTAAGGTCACAAGAACAATAGAGTGTATTAATAATGAAATATATAAGCTCTCTATATAATAGTTAATGTTGATTAATAAAGGCAAGTTATATGTAATACACACAGCGTAAGCCATAGTTTATACAATGCTTATAGTTATTTGTGTAATAGATACATATAGAAGCCTGGCCTTCAGGTACCAGCAAGGCCATACTTTGGTTTTTAGCCACTTAATTGGTTGTAACATTCTTTCCTATTGGTTGGTGCCATAATAATATTTGGCATCTCCCATTAGTGTGTAGTAAAGGCAATCAGAATGCATGGGATTCATAAGCAGGATGTTTGCCAAAAGATTACCTTAGGGGGAAAAATGGAGAACTATAAAGAAGAACAAACACAATGGACCTCAGCTGTATTATCAGTATCATAGTTATTAAACTAGGGTGCACATACAGAGTAATGATGTTGCTCTTTAGATGCTTTTGTAGATGTAAAAATATTTATTTAAAAGGCTAAGTTATTTAAATGTTTTTTGTCTTTGTTTAGGCTGTCCTGGGGCTTAATCTATGTTGGCTTCATCTTCATTATTTCCATATTCATTGCAATTATCATAACATCTGCCAAAATTATAGTGATGACTGGTTTCCTTGTCATATTTACACTCTTTTTCTTATATGGATTATCTTTGGTAAGTGTATGTATTTAATATCACCTTTTACACATTAGATCTTAGCTGTGGGTAGCAAACATTAATTCTCCAGGAGGTTAGGAAGGTACTTTTTCATGTCCGGTGTGCGTGTGTGTGTGTGTGTGTGTGTGTGTGTGTGTGTGTGTGTATGAGCATGTGGATGCACATATGTGTTTGCTTGAGAAAATTTCAGTAGATATTAGAAAATAATGTCAACACAAGTAAATTGGGCCCCTCTTTTTTCATAGAAGTCTTGTTCATTCATAAATGAAATGGTGCATCAAAAATGTTTTTTTATGAAATCTTTTATTTGAGATATTTCAAGATTTTAATTGTGAAACTTTTAATTAACTTAAATGAGTAAAAATATCTTGCTAGGCAGCTAGTACTACTGCTCAAGTTTACTTTTTATTTTATCATGGTGATCAACTAAAATTGGTCTCATGGAGGTGAATTTTAATCATTATGCCATCATCGGCAGTAGATGTAAGTGAAGATAATACATTAATACCCAGAGTTCAGGAAAGAAAAAGGGAAGAGTAGAAGGAAGGCAGGCCTGTATACAGCCTGTGTGTGGACTGTTTTGCCTATGATCATTAGAGTAACTCTCTCATCATGGGAAAGGCCATTGCGAAGCATTAAGGTTCACTGAGGTGCTACTTCAGTTGCCTTGTGTATCTCCAATATGAATTAGACATAAACAAAGGACTTCTTTCTATTTTTTCTTTTATCAAAAACAGATTAGTTTCTCTTATACTATAACCTGATTATAGCGTCCCTCTCTCCACTCCTCCCAGTTCCTCACCGCCTCCCCACTCTTCCAGATCCACTCCCTTTCAGTCTCTCATTAGAAAAAAAAAACTGGCTTCTAAGAGATAACAACTGAACGTGACAATATATAATAGGACAAAACAAAAACTATCATTTCAAAGTTGGACATGGCAACCCAACAGGAGGAAAAGACTCCCAAGAGCAGGCACATGCATCAGAGATACACTCTCATACTTAGGAATCCCATAAAAATACCAGCCCAAAAGCCATCATGTATATGCAGAGGACTTGGTGTGGAGCCATGTAATTTCTCTACTTGCTGCTTCTATTTCTGAGCTCATACTCACCTTTCTTAGTTGATTCAGAGGCCTTTCTAGTGTCTTTCATCCCCTCTGGCTCTTACAATTTTTCAGCCTCCTCTTCCAGGGGATTCCCTAAGCTCTGAGGGGGGTGGATTTGACAGATCCATCCCATTTATACTATCTCTGAGTCATGTCTAGCTGTGGGTCTCTTTACCACTCCCATGTGCTGCAGGAGAAAGCTTTTCTGATATTGACTGAATAATGCACTGATCTATGAGTATAGCAGAGTGTCATTAGGAGTCATTTTATTAGAGTTTTTAGACCAGTTTATTTTGTTTTACCCTAGGTACTTGGGCTATCTAGTCTCTGGTTGTTGGTTACCTAAGCCATGTTGGGTATGGGTGCTGTCTCGTGGAGTGGCCTTAAGCCAAATCAGACATAGGTTGGCTACTACCACAAGCTCTTTGCCACCATTTCTTTCCCTAGCATATTTTTACAGGCTGAGTAGACTGCAGGTCTAAGGTTTTGTAACTGGGTTTGCGTCCATGTTTCTTTTTGGTAGCCTTCAGAATACCTTCCCACACCAAAGTGTCTAGAATATAGGGGTGAAGGCTCCATGTAGGCACCAGCTCGACTTCTCCATGTTCAATAGTTGTATGGGTATTATCCTTGGCAATGGGGCCCTGTTGACAGTTTGCAGGGAGCAATCCTTTGTCTCAGCATCAGCCTGGTTGTTTGAGAATTTCCATGGGATCCCCTTAGCCAACAACTTAGTTGAATGCAACCCCAGCCCCAACACTGGAAGCCTCACCAGGTTATAAAAGATGGCTAGTTGGGACTCATATCCCTTATAACTAGGAGACCTCATTAGAATCACATTCATAGATTCCAGAAGTTTCCACTGTACTATGTTTCTCATCCCTCAAATGTCCTGCAATTCCAAGCATCTAGTATCTGTAGTCTCTTAGAGCCTGTAAGACATCTGTCCAGGCCCTTCTGGCTTCTCCATTCTAATAGGCCTGTTTTTATACATAGCTTGGTCTTTTTCCCTTGTAGATTTTAATATTCTTTCTGTGTTCTGTATGTTTAGTGTTTTGATTATTACATGCTGGTGGGGGCTTCCTTTTTTGGCCCAATCGATTTCGTGTTCTGTAAACTTCTTTTTTTTGCATTTTAAAATTTTAATTTAAATCAATCATATGTTACATTTTCCTTCCTGTCAATCACCACCACAATATCTGCCATGTTCTTTGTAGGTATATCCATGTCATCACATGCTTTAGCAGCCAATGTTCATTTTCGTTGTTGGACAGTATTCCATTTTATGGATATACTACATCTTACTTGTTCATTCTTAAGTTGATAGGTATTTGTATTGTCTCCAATTTGGGGCTATTGAGCATGTTTTCTTTTTTTTCCATTCATTTATTTAGCTCATATATAAAGTCATGCACAATTATGATACACAATACAGTATGTTCACAATGGCATGGCTAAATTAAGCCAATTAACATGTTATATCACACATATTCATCATTTTTGTTTTGAGAACACTTAAAGTATACTATCTCACAACTTTTAAAATATAGCATATTGTTATCAACCATATTTATCATGCTCTCAGTAGACCTCAAGACTTCACAGAGTCCATGCCTCTTGTCCAACTGCAGTTTTATATTCTTAAACCAATCATTTCCCCATTGTTAAAAACCCACATTGAAGCCTAATAGCCACAATTCTGCTCTCTGTTCCCATAAGTTCACCATTTCTAGGTTACACATAAAATTGAAATTGTGTGACATTTGTCTTCCAGTGTGTCATTTATTTATTTATTTTGGTAAGCATATAACTTTACTACTTACTAAAGATGAAATCAAATTTACATGCACAGGTGAGCACTCACTGAAACACCTTGGATTCATTACATATTTGAGTTTCAGTTAGCATATATATATATTTATATTTATATAAAAAGAGCAATAATGGCAATATGTCATGCATTAATAGCAGCAACAGCTTTTCCAGGTTCTGCAGTCATTTGAACAAAATTGTAGAGACATCCAGCACACTCCATTAAAAAAAAACAAAAAGCAAAAACAAAACAAAGCAAACAAGAACAGCAACAACAAAACAGCAAAAAACAAAATCCCAGAAAACAGCACAGTTCTGTTACTCTTGTGGTACTTGGCACCATTTTTTTTTTTAAATTAGCTTCTCAGTCATCATCTGGAAGGAAACCATTCTGAGCAACATCATTAAAAACAGCTCTGATAAGCATTGTCACTACTATCTATCATAAAGCAGGTCCACATATGAGTGAGTACATATCATGTTTGTCGTTTTGTGATTGGGTTACCTTGCTCAGAATGGTTTCTTTGAGTTCCATCCATTTTCCTGCAAATTTCATTATTCCATTGTTTTTTTCTGCTGAGTAGTACTCCATTGTGTAAATGTACCACAATTTCTCTATCCATTCTTTGGTTGAGGGGCATCTAGGCTGCTTCCAGTTTCTGGCTATTACAAATAATGCTGCTATGAACATGGTTGAACATATATGTCCTTGTTATATGAATGTGCTTCTTTTGGGTATATGCCTAGGAGTGGAATTGCTGAATCTTGTGGATTCCCATTCTTCTTCATTCCCATTTTCTTGAGGAGTCGTCATACTGATTTCCACAGTGGCTGTACAAGTTGGCACTCCTATCAGCAGTGGAGGAGTGCTCCTCTTTCTCCGCATCCTCTCCAGCATAAACTGTCATTGGTATTTTTGATTTTAGCCATTCTGACAGGAGTAAGATGGTATCTCAGAGTTGTTTTGATTTGCATTTCCCTGATGGCTAAGGATGTTGAACACTTTCTCATGTGTCTTTCAGCCATTTTAGATTCCTCTATTGAGAATTGTCTATTTAGTTCTGTACCCCATTTTTTAATTGGATTGTTTGGTGTTTTCGAGAATAGCTTCTTGAGTTCTTTGTATATTTTGGAGATCAGCCCTCTGTCAGATGTGGAGTTGGTGAATATCTTTTCCCAGTCAGTGGGCTGTCGTTTTGTCTTGCTGACTATGTCCTTTGCCTTACAGAAGCTTCTCAGTTTCAGGAGGTCCCATTTATTAATTGTTGATCTCAGTGTCTGTGCTACTGGTGTTTTGTTCAGGAAGCAGTCTCCTGTACTGATTAATTCAAGGGTATTTCTCACTTTATCTTCTAGTAGTTTCAGTGTGGCTGGGTTTATGTTGAGGTCTTTGATCCATTTTGACTTAAGTTTTGTGCAGGGCGAAAGGCTTGGGTCTATCTGTAGTCTTCTAAATGTTTGCATTCAGTTATGCCAGCACCATTTGTTGAAGATGTTCTCTTTGTTCCAGCGTATATATTTGGATTGTTTGTCAAAAATCAGGTGTTCATAGGTGTGTGGGTTAATATATATCAGGGTTTTCAATTCTACCTGTCTATTTTTGTGCCAATACCAAGCTGTTTTCAGGACTATAGCTCTGTAATAGAGCTTAAAGTTAGGGATGGTGATGCCTCCAGAAGTTCCTCTATTGTACAGGGTTGTTTAGGCTATCCTGGGTCTTTTGTTTCTCCATATAAAGTTGAGAATTGTTTTTTCAAGGTCAGTGAAGAATTATGTTGGGATTTATGTTATGATGGGATTGCATTGAATCTGTAGATTGCTTTTGGTAAGATTGCCATTTTTACTATGTTGATCCTGCCTATCCATGAGCATGGGAGATCTTTCCATTTTCTGGTATCTTCTTTAATTTCTTTCTTTAGAGACTCAAAATTCTTATGGTACAGGTCTTTCACTTTTTTGGTTAGTGTTACTCCAAGGTATTTTATGTTGTTTGTGGCAATTGTAAAGGGTGATGCTTTTCTGATTTCTTTCTCCACCAATGTGTCATCTGTATATAGTAGGGCTACAGATTTTTTTGAGTTAATCTTGTATCCTGCCACTTTGCTGAAGGTGTTTATCAGCGCTGTAGGAGTTCTCTTGTTGAGTTTTTCAGGTCAATTATGTAGACTATCATATCATCTGCAAATAGTGAGAGTTTGACTTCTTTCTTTCCATTTTGTATTCCCTTATCTCCTTTTGTTGTCTTATTGCTCTAGCTAGAACTTCAAGGACAATATTAAAGAGGTTCTGTAAGCTTCTTATACCTTTATAGACATGTCCTTCTTTAGGTTAGGAAGATTTTCTTCTGTGATTTTGTTGAAAACATTTTTTGGGCCTTTGAACTGTGTTTCTTTTACTTCTTCCATAACTATTATTATTAGCTTTGGCTTTCTCGTAGTGTCCCAAATATCCTGTTTGTTATTTTTTTAAAATCAGGAGTTTTCCAAATTTAACATTTTCTTTGATTGATATATCCATTTTTTTGTCATATTTTCATTGCCTGAGATTATCTCTCCCGTCTCTTGTGTTTTGTTGGTGAAGCTTGTCTCTGTTGTTCTTGCTTGAATTCCTAAAATTTTATTTCCAGAATTCCTTCAATTTATGTTTTCTTTATTGATTCTGTTATGAATTTCAGGTCTTGAATAGTTTTATTCATTTCTTTAAACTGTTGTGGTTTCCTAGATTCTTTAAGGGATTTATTAATTTTTTTCTTGAAGGACTGCTATTATATTCATAATGGCTGTTTTAAGATATTTTTTTCTTGTGCTTAAGCTTTGTTGAAATACTCATGGCTTTCTGTGGTAGGATAACTGGGCTCTAGTGGAAACATATTGCCCTGGCTGTTATTGATTGTGTTTTTCTGCTAAAGTCTAGGCATTTGGGTTTGGAATGATTATAGGTCTAGGTGCTGATTTCTGGATTTGTCTTTGTTGGGTTGGTGTTTTGTTACTTGATTTCTGTTTCTTCTCTTGAGTCTCGTATGTTAAGATAAATCTTTCAGTCAAAGCCGCCCAAGTCCCACCGCCACCTGGGCGTCTCTGCTAGCTGCCTGAGTTCTGCCCGATGTGTGGATGGATAAAATAATACAGAGACATATTAGGTACAAAGCTGCTTGGCCAATGACTAGGATTTCTCATCTGTTAGCCCTGTCTTGATTATCACAAATCTATATATTATATAAGACTTTTCTTATAGAGGATGCTTTCGCTGGCACCCTCTCTTGCTGGTGGCTCACATCCTGCCGCTGGAGGATGTGAAGGGGACAAAGGGGAACCCTTCCTGTTTCCTTTGCTCAAATATGAGTCTCCTTGCTATGTCACTTCCTGCCTGGATCACCACTTCTCTACTACATTTCCCAGAATTCTCTTTGACTCCTAGTCCCATCTAACTTGCTGTCTCATTGGCCAAAGAGTATTTTATTTAACAATCAATAAGATAAACAAACACAGAAGTACTTCCCCCATCACTTGTATAGTGTGATGGCTGTGTGTTGCCTGTTTTCCTGCCTGTTCACATGTCCATTCACAGAGAATGTTGAGTTGGAGGCTGCAATACTGGGATAAGTTGGGGGAAGGAAGGCTGGAAGAGGTCTTCATGATCCATTGGGGATGGGGTGAGAGAGGAAAGGGAGACTGCAACATTTTTCTTGCTACAGCACTGGGGATGAGACTTGGGGGATTGAATCTCAGGAAGACTAGGAGTGGGGTGGGTGTTGTCCCAGGGAGGAGCACCCCTTGGGTTAGCAGGGGATGCCTGCTGGAGTTGGGGGTCTGGGACACAATAACAAGGAATGAGAGGAAGGTTAGAAGAGGGAGATCTGTGGGATCCACAGGAGATACGAGCTGGTGGTGGGAGGTGGGAGGTGGGAGGCAGACAAAATTGCCAAGGGTTTTCTGCTGTAGAGCTGGGGATGAGACCTGGGGACTGGATTTAGGGAAACACAGTGAAAGAGGAGCTCAAAAATTTTCTAACTCAAGGATTAAAGAAAAAGTGCCACATATGATTTGAATGGTGTTTACTATAATTACTAACACATGTTATTAAACAAATTAATAGGATTCACCGTAACATTTCCGTAGAGGCAGATATCCTCTGCTGTTTGATCTATTCTTGATGATCTCCACATAGCATCCTTCCCAACCTCTTGAGTTTATCTTTATTTTTTCCCTTGCCTCTTGCCCATCTCTCTCTCTCCATCCTTCTCTGAACAGTGGTTTTTGTATTTTCTCATCTTCTAGGATGTTTTCTGCAGAAGTCATACAGATAATTGACCTTAGTATACTAATTTAGCTTTTCTTAATTCCCAGAATTGTGTTTTGACCCTATTCTTGGATTATCTTTCATATTTCCCTATGTCGTCTGAGAAACAAAAGCCTAGCAAATGGGTAGGGCATGTAAGGATGTTAAAAAAACAAAAAACAAAAACCTGAGGGCAGAGCAGAGTTGGTATAACTTCATACTCCTTTCACTTTCTCATTGATGATATCTTGTTTGAAGCAATGAGCCTAGTTTTGCTGATGAGCCTCAAAGGCTATGACCTGCAACAGCTAATGTTTTTTTCTGTTTCAGATAACTGTAGCTTTCCTGATGGCTGTCTTGTTACAGAAAGCTATCCTCACCAATCTAGTCATATTTCTCTTTACCCTCTTTTGGGGGTGTGTGGGGTTCACTGTACTTCATAAACAACTCCCCACATCTCTGGAATGGATTCTGAGTATTTGCAGCCCTTTTGCTTTCACCTCTGGGATGGCTAAGGTAAAAACATAGGTTATTGTTGATGCTTCAAAAGGAATTAATACTTGATAACTCTTTATATTCCACTATGGCCTTAACCAAGAGCTTTTTTTTTTTTAAACCAGAGTAACTTTCCATTGATAAAGCTAAATTTGCTACATTATAAAGAATTTCCATTAAATAAAAAATTAAAAAATAAAAACTGCTAATTTATTTAAAATTCTGTGTGAACCTATTTTAAAACATTTTGTTGTGTAAATTATGAATCATTATGAAAATCTTAGAAGATATAAATACAACAAAATTTGTAAGGTTCATCAGTGTACTTATGTACTTTTTACGGATAGATTGCTGTGTTCATTGTGAAGCACCTCTAAATATACCATCATTCAACAGGTAACCATTCTGATGAATATGTGATTTATTATTGTGTTCATTAATGTTTTCATACTTTTGATAAACTTGGATGCCTTTTCACATAGTGTCTTTTTGTGTTTTTCTTTTGCAGATTGTCCATTCAGATCTTTTCTTTGCATTTCCACTGAGTTCTTTATATTTTCCTTGTTACTTATAACAATTTCCTACATATGCTGTGTACCAGACTCCCCCCGCCCAGTTATCGCTAGCTTTTCTCCTTTCTAATTGATTCCTTTGATGAATAGATTTAAGAGAGGGTTTATTATTTTTATTCCATATGTATGTGTGTGCACCATGTGCATGCAGTGCACACAGGAACAGAAGAGGGCATCGGATCGCCTGGAAGTGGAGTTATAGACGGTTGCAAGCTCCTTGACTTGCTGCATGGGAATGCAAGCAAAGGAAAACTTTCAGCATTTTGCTTTTAGGCATGACTTTTCAAGTAGACATCTCATCTTAGTTTATGAAGAAATCTCCTGCAGTATGGATACCCAACTTTCTCCAGTGCTTTCTATGCATCTCATGTACCAATTATATCTCTCCTCTTCATTCTGTTACATGTAGAATTATATTCATTTATTTTCAAATATTTACTCAGTCTTGCATCCCTAGTAGCTTTATTTACTTGTAGACTGCTTATTATTTACTATACCTTTGTTAAAATATTTCTTTAAAAAGTTAACTTGCAAACTAATAATTATTGGTGCTATGCCATCTTATTTATGAGTTTAGGAGAGCTTAGGAATTTATTATTATTTTTGTTTGAATTTTAGATTATCTCCTTGGATTATAACTTGAATGGTGTAGTGTTTCCTGACCCTTCAGGAGAATCATATTTAATACTAGTGACATTTTCCATATTGGCTTTTGATGCTCTTATCTACTTTGTTCTGGCATTGTATTTTGACAAAATCTTGCCCTGTAAGTATTAATGGACTCTTCTCTGACCTTCCAGTTATTGATTACATAGAAAAGTTTTTCTTAAGGTTTTATTAAAATAGCTCTAGAGGCTAGAATATATGCCTAATCTTAGCCCAAATTTAGTTATATTTTAGAATCAATAACATTTGTGCAATATTATATATTCTGATTTTAAAACAATAGTATAATTATATAAGTCAACTTTGGAATGTAATTAAATATTAATTAAATTTTATTACTTTTTCAAATATCCTTAAAAGTGTTTTGAAAGGCTGATAGTAAGAATGGGAAGCCTTACCTTCTCTGAGGAATGGATGGGGTAAGGTGGGGAGAGCAGGAGGAAGAGAGGGAGTGGGAACTGGGATTGGTATGTAAAATGAGAAAAGATTGTTTTAAAATAAAAATGTAATATAGAAAATAAATTAAACTTGACTAGAAAAAAAAGATAGTAAGAATTTATGTCAGAACAACCTGAAAAAGTAAAGAGAGGCATGAGAGTAGGAGCAGACTCCTGGTACTAAGGTGAGGCCAACAGTTCTGGGTGGACAACAAGGGATGTACTAGAAGAGCTGAGTCTGAGAGTGGTAAATACCATGGAAGTAAGAAACTCAAAAATTAAAAAGCATTTCAGAAGAAAACCTCAAAAGCAATACTTAGTTCTTACTGTGGTTTGGTTATTACTGAGCCATTACACTCTAGAAACATTTTCTAATAAATAATTGTTAGTGATTATTCTCGACATTTGCACATTTTGTTTATATTTGCAAATATGTAAATTGTGCAGTTAATTTTCTTTATCTTGCCAATAACTAAAAAGTTCACATAAGCCCAAAGTTCTTCCACATGTACTAGAATCAGAGTGTTCATTCCCATGCATGTCTTGACAGGGAATGTACTGTGTATGTTCATCTTATTGATTGTTGAATAAAGTACTGTTTGGCCAATGAGGCAGCAAGTTAGGCGGGACTAGGACTAGAATCAAAGAGGATTCTGGGAAATGTAGTAGAGAAGTGGTGATCCAGGCAGGAAGTGACATAGCAAGGAGATTAATATTTAAGCAAGGACAAGCAGGAAGTGTCCCCTTTTCCCCTTGGCTCTTCCTCCAGCAGCGCCATGTGGTCCACCAACAAGGGAGGATGCCAATGGAAGGGGTCTGATAAGATAAGTCTTATAAAATATATAGATTTATGATAAATAAGACTGAGATAGCAGATGAGAAATCCTAGTCATTGGCCAAGCAGCATTTGTACCTAATACAAGTCTCTGTGCATTAATTTGGGCCCTAACTTGGTGGGCAGAACTCAGGCAGAGACTGCCCATGTGGCAGTAGGGCTCAGGCTGCTTTTGGCAGAAAGAACTATCATAACACATGTCTTTATTCACACTTTTAATTTTCAATAGTCCCCTGCTTTGATAATAGCTACTGCTGTCTTATATACTCATATGTATTTATTTGTATGCTCATGCTCTATTTTTCAGGCTTATATATGAAGATCCTTAATAATAAATAATGTTTAACATCTTTTACATTAAAAATATACAATATTGTATTTGTCTTGAAAAAATAACTTCTGAATTGCTGTTTTTCATTCATGTACCTACCTATATATGAATTTGTAGATTCTAGTATCATGTTCTATTATATTGGCATGATGAACTTATTTAAGTTTATAAACATATCTATAATTTTTATGTACTATATTAATAATTGTGTTTCTAAGTATTTTATCTCACCTATCCTTATAGATATCTTTTAAGTTACATATTTCAATTATTTATTTTATATTTTGTTGGAAGTTCTCATATATTAATTTTTGCAATGTTGCTTTAAATTTTCATTGTTTATCACCTTTCTCCTGAACAGTAGGAAATTTGAAGGAAAAAAATTTAAATGATGTTTGAAATTTCAAAATTTTTCTTCTTTATTAGCAAGGCTCTTTGTAATTATACTGATCTATTATTTTATTGTTCTTGCCTAATTAGATGGGAATGAGCACAGTTATTCGCCACTGTTTTTCTTGAATTCATCATCTTGTTTGCAACAAAAGAGTAGTAGTAACCAGGTCCTTGAGAGAGGCATAGACCCTGAGCTTCCTTCAGATGATAGTTTTGAGCCTGTGGCTCCAGAGTACCAGGGAAAAGAAGCCATCAGGTAACTGCATTTGTAGCTATCTGTGGGTGTGGTAAATGTTGAAGGAGAAGGCATTGTCTTCATCAGCACCATTATGAACCATTCACATTCCACTGCTATCACTTATCGTTTCTCTTAAGTGCGTCTTGGAAGGGAAATTCCCTGTGATTACCTCTATGTGGTCTAACCTTGTCTTATCTTGTCTGACTTACTGCTTTTATCTTTTGGGTTTGTATTCAAACTTCTGTTGTTTTGCTTTTGTTTTTTTGAGACAGGGTCTTCCTATAGCTCAGGTTGGCCTCATACCATGTTTAATAATCAAAGAAGACCTTGCACTTCTGTTTCTCTTTCCTCTACCTCTCAAGTGCTGGGGATTGTACCCATGTGCCTCCATGCCTGCCTAATTGTCCTTTAAGGCTGAATGAAAAAAAAGAAATAAAAAGGGAAGGACATGACATCTCCTAGGTGTGGTGGAGGAGAAAGTTTATTGTAGATGTGTGGGAGAGCACAGTCAGAGGCAGGGACATCTGGGAGAGTCCAGAGTCAATTTGACCAGACTAAGCTGGGCCATATGGGGAGATGGGAGAAGAGGAGGGGTTGGAACCTGGTGCAACAGCCAGGTGGCCAAAGGCCAAAAAGGGAATGGTAACCAAAATGTCTGGATTATATAGGGAAGAGCCTCTAGAGGAGGGGCAGCCCAACCCCTGGGCTGGAGAGTTCAGGGTAAAGGGCAGAGTATGCAAGCCATACCATGTAGTAGATAGGGACTGAGGGATTCGGGAGAACCTGGGTCAGGTCCTGCTTTGATATGTTAAATGGCACTTCAGCCATTGTCCTGTATTTGAAACTTCACAAAGGCTGGCCTCAAAACATATAAGGCCAATGGACATCATTATAATACACAAAAAGGCATTAAATATAATTTTTGATGAGACTTAATCTCTTTTAACTTTTATTACTCATTAATAGTCATGTTGCTGTATTTGTTGCATAAATGTAATGACAGAGTCAAAATGAGTCTGGTACTGAAGTCTAGAACATCTCATTCATTTTCACTTCAGAAGAAATAATTCTTTGAAAATATTATTTATGTCTCTGAGCAGTCAATCTTTTTTTTTAATTTATTTATTAGTTCTAGTTAGGGAACAAGCTTGTTTCACATATAAGTCCCTTCTCCCTCTCCCTCCCCTCACTCCCATCCCTTCTACCCCACCCCCAGCCTAACCCCCAACCCATCCACCCACCACTCCCCAGGCAGGGTAGGGCCCTCAAGGGGGTGAGCAGTCAATCTTTATCATGTTATTTGCTATAAAGTGTTTTCTACGTCCACCATTATATCTGTCTGTTTTTACTTGTGTGTATTGGCTAATAAAGTGGCTGTTTGTTGTTTCAGAATAAGAAATATTAAAAAAGAATATAAAGGGAAGTCTGGAAAAGTGGAGGCTTTGAAAGGTAAAGAAAAATATTCCATTCTTTATTTGACTTAATTATTAATACCCAAACCTGGGAAACTTTCAGGATGAAAATGTAAATATACTAACAAAACAAAACAAGAAAAAGGAGCAAAAATACAAGTGGCCTAACTCTACCATCTGGACACTAATAATAATTCAGAATTTATTGTAAAATCCTTCCAGATAGTTCATGGACTTATTAATTTACAAGAATGCTTTATTTTGCTTTTTATGATGGTTGTCATAAACACATTTTTATATTTGTAGTGCCAAGAATGCTAGACACTGACAAAATTTTTAGATAGTCATAGAATTTACACAGTTCGTATTAATGATGTGTCAGTGAACTCAAATGTTAACCAAACAAGGTTAATGAAACCTTTAACAGTGAATTAAACTAAAATATCAATATCTTATGACAAATAATTTTTAATTTTATATGATTAAGCATATTATAATACTAAATATTTTAACAGTTATATAACAAACATCAAGTGAGCATCAATTAACAACTACATTTTGGAGGTTCAGCTGCTTTTATTAAAAATTTACTTTTAGGCTAGATGTGGAGGCACCTTTTCCTTTTAACCCCCTTTATCAAAAATAGATTCTTTTCCTCACATAATACATCATCATTATAGTTTCCCTTTCCTCTACTCCTCCAGATCCTCTCCCCTTTCCCTCCCATCTGGATCTACTCCCTTTTCATCTCTCATTAGAAAAGAACAGGCTTGGGCTAGAGAGATGGCTCAGAGGTTAAGAGCACCGACTGTTCTTCCGGAGGTCCTGAGTTCAATTCCCAGCAACCACATGGTGGCTCACAACCATCCATTATGAGATCTGGTGCCCTTTTCTGATGTGCAGATGTACATGGAAGCAGAATCTTGTATATATAATAAATAAATAAAATCTTTAAAAAAGAAAAGAACAGGCTTATAAGAGATAACAACAAAACATAAGCAAAATAAAATATAATAAAAAAAGCATCACACTGAAGTTGGACAAGGCATACCAACTGAAGAAAAGAGCTCCAAGAGAAGGCACAAGAATCAGAAACCCACTCATTCACACACTCAGGAGACCTTGTAAAAACATTAAACTGAAAGCTATAAAATATATGCAGAGGACAGGACCCATGTCAGCTCTATGTTTGCTGCTTCAAATTCTGTGAGTTCAGATGATTTTTGTTCAGTTGATTTAGAGAGCCTTGTTTTGATGACCTCCATCCCCTCTTGCTCTTACACCATTTCCACCTCCTCTGTTTTTTGGGGTCCCCTGAGCTTTGAGGGAAAGCATTTGATGGAGACATCCATTTAGAGCTGTGTGTTCCAAGGTCTCTCTCTACATTATGTCTGGCTGTGGGTCTCTATGTTTGTTCCCATCAGCTAAAGGAAGAAGCTTCTCTGATGATGGCTGAGTAAGACACTGATCTATGAGCATAGAAAAATATCATTAGGAACCATTTTATTGTTTCATTTGCTTTTCTAGACCAGTATTATTTGGTTTTACCCTAGGTCACTGGGCTATCTATTCTCTAGTTCTTGGTCACACAAACAGTGTTGGGTATAGGTTCTGTTTCATGGTGTGGGCCTTAAGTCAAATCACATATTGGTGGGTTACTCCCACAAGCTTTGTGCCACCCTTACCCTAGCAAATTATGCAGGCAGGGAAGATTGTAGATCAAAAGTTTTGTGGCTGGGTTGGTGTTTATATTTCTCTTTTGGTAGCCTGCAGAGTACATTCCCATACCAAAGATACTGGACCACAGAGGTGAAGGTTCTATGTAGGCACCAGCTTGATCTCTCCATGTTCGAGTTGTGTTGGGGTTGCCTTCAGCAATGGGGCCTTGCTGTCAGTTTGTGGAGAGCAGCTGAGAGTCTTACCAACAGCCTGGGTTGTTATAGATTTCCATGGGACCCCTGTGACCCAACTCAATTGGATGTAACCCAGTCCCAGTACTGAAAACTTTGTTTGGTGACAAGAGATGGTCAGTTGGGGCTCTGTCTCCCTCATTGTTTGGAGACTTCATTAGGATCAGCTTTATATATTTTAGGAAGTTTCCGCTGCACTAGGTTTCTATACCAGCCCTCTAATGCCCCTCTATGAGCCTACTGTCTTTCTCCACATTCCCTTCCTTAACCTCATCTCCCCTCTCCCTCCACACCTGATCTTTATATAGTTTTGATATTAGTCCTCTGTTCAACGTGGCGTTGGTAAAGTCTTTTCCCATTCTGTAGGTTGCCACTTTGACCAAGTGACACATCCTTTGTTTAGCACACACCTTCAATCCCAGCATTTGGGAGGCAGAGGCCATAGGATCTCTGTGAGTTGAAAATCAGCTTGGTCTTCCTTGAGAATTCTGGGCCAGCCAGAGCTACATAGTGAGACCCTGTCTAAAATAAATATATAAGGAAATAAAAGAAGACATGTGTTTTACATGTGTTTTGAAGATTGAGTCTTCAAAAGCTAAACGGATGGATCATAAGCCCTACTTTAGATTGAGAGTTCTCTGTTCATTCTGGTTACACTGTGTTTATTTTCTAACCTGGGCACCTCGTAGCTCAATATTTTTCATTCCTCTGAGATCGTGTCTTGGAAGAGTTGTAGATGTGAACAACTTTATTCTTTCTTGATGTTTTTCATTAAATAGCATCCAAATCTGCCACTTCCTTCTTTAAGTTTGGCTCAGGATATATTGAAGTAACTTTAAACTTAATTTAAAATTTCAGAGCACATCAGAGTCACAACCTTTACATCTTTAAATGTCTTGTAATTTCTCTTCCATTTTCAGAATTAGTAGGTCTTAAAAAATTAAAACATTGGGTGTCAAGACATAAAAAAAATACAAGTGTTTCAGTTGGAGGGTTTCCATGTGAAATTCCTCCCTGGAAAGCCAGGAATTGGTTGCTCTCTCTAGGGCTTTCTTGTGGCCACTCTGGATCACCTTTGAGAACTTGGTTTTACAATCTCTTTGGCTAGTAATATTGCATTGTATGAGTAACAGGATGAGAGGCACTACCACACCAATGTCTGACATTTAGTTTATTTCTATGTCTTCACTATCCTAAAAATACTAAAATGAATATTTTTTTAATTTCTGTTAAGGTCTCCTAAAGATAGGTTTGTATGAGCAGAATCACTGAAAAGATTCATATTAGAAAGATTCCTGATTCACATTTTTTAAATCACTTCCAAAGTCATGAAAACCCATGCTTATAAGCTATACATATTTAAAAACAACAATGACAATGATAAACACTTAGTGTATATTGTGAATTATGGTAAGAACTTTATGTGAAAAATTTTTTATCTAATTTTATGAAAGTCAAATTATTTCTTTCATACTTTGCTGATTAGGAAACTGAGTTTTATATTTAGTTATTACTGTGATAAGGATCAGTTCCAGGGTAGCCAACACCACTTTCTTCTTGCCCTTGAAAATGCTATGTGTCACTGTTTTATTGTATTTAATTTATCTGTTATTTAATTAGTGTGTGTGCACACATGTGCATGATGCGTTCACTGGGGGGGTGCATGGACCACAGTATTAATGTGGAGATGAGAGGATAACTTTCTGGAGTTGGTTCTCTCTTCTACTTTTACTTGGGTTCTGGAGATAAAACTCAGGTTGCCAGGCTTCCTCAGCAAGAGCCTCTCCCACTGATCATATCATTGACCCATACTCTGTATTTTTTTTATTTAAAAACAACAAATATTCCTGGTCAGCCAGGGCTACACAGCTATAGGTTGTCTCAAAATGTTTAAATAAAAACAAAACACAAATATGAAAGTTGCTAATGTACATTTTTAGTTGCGCAACATCATAGTTTTTCCTTGTTTTTGTTGGTTGGTTTGTTTGTATTGTTTTGTTTGAGACAATGTCTCTTTTTGTAGCCTTGGATATCCTGGAATCTCTATGTAGACCAGGCTGGCCTAAAACTCTTAGAGATCTTCCTTTCTTCTCTGCCTCCCAAATGCTGGGATTAAAGGCATATTCCACTACATCCAAGGCAGCACTGGTTTTTTAAGTGATTCATTTTCACAGAAAATTATTAATTTGAAAGGTAATTTATTAATCTTTATTTTATAAATATTTGGTTCATTCCAGACTTCTGCTAGTCTCTGGATCATAAACTAATATCATGTTGTGTGCATTTTACAGATATTAGTGTGTCAGTAGCATTATTTAAGTTACCACAGTTCTTCAGTGTGTTACATAAAGTTTTGATGAATTCATCATGAAAATCAGTTGTCTTGTTCTGTGTATAGGACTAGCCCTGTCTGATACTCTGTTATTGATAATGTCAATATCTTATACTATAAAAACAGGATTGTTCCTTGATATATACGAGAGTCAGATAACAGCAATCCTGGGCCGCAGTGGAGCAGGAAAATCTTCATTACTAAACATCCTCAATGGATTATATGTCCCAACATCAGGTAAGCAAAAAGCAATGCCTCAGAGACAAGGTATTTGATATGAGAACAGGGGGATGCCTGCCATTTTAAATTATATGGCTTGGTGGAAATAATCTTTATCAAAAGTTGCTTTCTAGTACTATATAATTTTTGAATATACTTCTCACTTTCCAGATTTCATGATAAACACTAGTATCTCATTGTGTGTTATCTCAAAGAAAATGTATTGCATAGTGTGAGCATGTACTTATGCCAAGAATAGTATTTGTTAACAACATTATAATCTTATATATTTATGTGCTGAATTCACAATTTTATTAACCTTAAAATATTTTATTAACCTTAAAATACTTTAATTTCTACTTTTTAGGGTTAGTCACAGTCTACAATAAAAATCTCTCTGAAATGCAAGACTTGAAGGAAATCAGAAGGATAACTGGTGTTTGTCCTCAACATAATGTTCAATTTGATGCACTCACTGTGAAGGAAAACCTCACCCTTTTTGCTAAAATAAAAGGGATTCTTCCACAGAAAGTCAAACAAGAGGTAGACTGTGTGCTTGCATTATCTGAGCTCCCATCCATTCACTGTGTTCAACCACGGCCACAGAATTCTCTCAGTCACTTATCTGCCTTTGTATGAATGAAATTAAGCAAAGAAATCGTTTAAAATTGCCATTTTTAATGAGCAGTTAAATTTGTAAAATGTGGATCATTTTGTGTTTTGGTCTTTGTATATTTCTAACATAGGTACAACAAATTATATTGGAATTGGACATGCAAAATATTCAGGATAACCTTGTTGAACATTTAAGTGAAGGACAGAAAAGAAAGCTCACCTTTGGGATTGCCACTTTAGGAGATCCTCAAGTAAGTAGGATTCTGCAGGGAAGAAAAGAGATTGTCAGTAAGAGCTCTTCTCTTCTTTTTTCTTTTTTTATTCTTTAATTACAACTCATATTTACATATCCATCCCCCCATTTCCTCTCCCTCCCACCCTCCCATGTTCCCCACCAACCCCTCGAGCTGTTCTCTTCTACTACTAATGGTGGCAGAGCTCTGAATGTAGTATATCAGGCAAGAACCTGCTGTGCTTGGTTACACAAAGATATACTACAATTGTATTTATTTGTTGTGTCTTACTTATTTATTATGTGGAAATAGTTAACCTGGAAGAGTCATATTTTGAATATCTTTATCCTCTATAGATTTTGCTTTTAGATGAACCTACTGTTGGACTAGATCCCTTTTCAAGGCAACGAGTGTGGAGTTTCCTGAAGGAACGCAAGGCAAATCGTGTGATTCTCTTTAGTACTCAGTTCATGGATGAGGCAGACATCCTTGCTGGTAACTCATCATTGTATTTCAGTGTTACGATGAAAACTTTGGAAATTTATATGCCACATTTATTGCGAGGTAAAGAACCTTATGCTCATTACTTCAACTCCAGAGCAGTCTAGAGGATATGAGACTCCAGTTGTGTTCTGGAGTCCCTCCCTGGCTGTACTTTTGTTGTAATGTGGCCAGTAGTGACATCTCATGGTGATATTTTTCAGATCATCTGTCTGTTTACATAAACTCCCAAATCTTTAATATATGTTTACATGAAAAATTACTGCCTGTTCCTTATCATCCAGATAAAGGCTATACCCATATGTAACCTGAAGTGATAACTGTTTTCCTGTTTAGGAAGTACAGAAGGAAGCTTAAAATGATTAGCATTGAGAGCTCCAATACATCAGTTTTAAGATGTGTTTCAGTTTTTCAAGTGTCCAGCAGGCATGGTTATTTCTCATAGAGCACTTCTTTGGAATTCTGAGCTTTCATTTCTCACCTCTCTTTGCTAGAGAGAAAAGAAATGATTGCTAATATTCTTTCACATCTGCTTCCTTTTACTCAGACAGAAAAGTCATACTATCCAACGGGAGTCTAAAATGCACAGGTTCTTCTGTGTTTCTGAAGAGAAAATGGGGTCTTGGATATCACTTAAGGTAAAGAATTTTGGAGAAAAGACTAAATAGATATATTTTAAAGATCTGCTCATTTTACTTGTGTCTGTATGCCATGTGTGGCAGTGCTTAAGAAGGTCAGAAGAAGACATTGGGTTGCCTAGAGCAGGAGCTGTAGGCAGTTGTGAGCCATCAGACTTAGGTGCTGGAGGTGGAATCTGATTGTCTGGAAGAGTCTCAGGTTCTGACAACTGCTGAGACATCTTTTCAGCCCAACATACGTGTTTTAATAGTGGAATACCAGGGGTGTACAATTCTAAGAGAGAATAGGTTGCAAGTTTTATCTCTGACAAAATGGATCGAGAACTGTTTGTCTAATTTCTTGGCATCCTATAATCTGTACTAATGTTAACTCTAGCAAAATTTCTACATTATAAACCAAAGCTGTCTGTTCACTGTGGATGTATTTTTATCATTTTCCAGTTTGCTATTCTCTGCAGCCTAAACTTTGACCTTTTCATTTGTCATTTTCTTCGTTTATATACATAACACTGCATGTGTACTTTCATTCTTTCTTAAGAATCCAAGGGAATACTTTTAGAAACCAGTGTTAGTAGGGAGCGAATATGGTTCCAAAGAATTGTGACAACTGCATCTAAAAAGAAACTGAATGTAGGCTAAAAGAATTCTAAAAGACAAAATCCTCACAGAAAAGCAAAACAAGAATGTGTTAATAACACACCTATTTCTGATAGTTCACTGCCAGGTGCACTAATCACTTTCCCTTTGGAATCTCTTGTATAGCATCACCCCTCTGCCTGCTCATCTGTATCCTATATACATGGCATTAACTACAAGAATGAATTGGAAGGCAGCTATGCTTACGCTATACCATCAACGCTACTCTGAGCATGTACTTGTGTATTTTGTAGTTGTTCTGAGTTTGTATATATTCTGTGTTTAAATGGCAAGGTTTTCAAGTTGGTGTGCTATTATTATTCAGTTGCTTATTTCATAAAGTTAAGGAAAGTAATAGTCAAAGAACTTTTTGTGTGGTAGTGTGCAAAATATAATTAATTGTCATTTTTGGCTACATTAGTTTGTTTATAGATGAAACATGTGATTTAGAGCAGATAACATCTTCCATCAATCATCACATCCCTGATGCTAAATTAAAAGCAAAAACCAAAGAAAAGCTTGTGTACATTTTGCCGTTGGAAAGGACAAGCAAGTTTCCAGGTAATATATATGACTATGATGGGATAAATTTAGAGAAAAACCTTGGGGTTTCATTATAATTTTTGTTACTTAATGGAGCTAAGTTTTGTCTTGTCTTTATTATTCAACGTTAAACTTAAGATGGAGGTCTGAGTGCACTGTATTTACTTGGTAAATGATCTGTGGAAGCACCAGCAGGGAAGAGACATATTAAGAGGAGAGAGAAAGAGCATGTTACCATGGTAGACAACTGAAGTATAGCACCACTGGGGGGAAGTGAGAGTCAGTGTCCTTATAGTTACACCAGTGGAGAGGTGTGGTGAAACTACTTATTTATTTCCCCTATCCATCAGGGACACACCCAGGAATATTAACTACCTGACCCTTTTGGCTTGCTCTGAAAATTAACTTGGCATACCTTAGGTCAGAAAAAAAATTCTCATTCAGGTAGATATTTTTAGTAAGCAGTTGTGTCTGGTGAGTACAGTGGAGCTGAGAGTGTGACATCAAGGCCTCTGCCTCAAGTATTTTTATTTTCATTTTATTTTACATGTATTTATTTGCAAGGAAAAACTTTGCTTACTTATTTAGCATGGTGTTTAAGTCTGCTGTGTAGCAGCAGCAGGCTGTGTCTTTTTGGTAAGTAATCCTAAAAAGCACAAACTATGTAAAGTAAACTGTGTCAATTACTGTCTCCCCCCCCCCCTCTCTCTCTGTGTGTGTGTGTGTGTGTGTGTGTGTGTGTGTATGTGTGTATGCATGCATGATATGGTTGCTATAATATTTTGTGTTATAAATGAATAAGTATTTTAATTTCTTTGTATTAAGATAGTTGTATGCATTTAGTTTATTAAGTATAAATCTCTATAGGTCTTATTGAATTAAACCCCATTGTATTATTTGGTCTCACAGGGCAAACACTTAGGAATTCAGATCTTAGTCCTATTCCTAAACATACCTTCTCTCTTTGTTCTTGTAGGATCATGGAAGGTGGTATTCTATACTATGTTGTTCCCTTGTTGCACTAAGTTCACCTGAGGTACAACTGGCCCACCTTCTTGGTCAGAGAAGGATGATAGGCAGTATATGCTGGTACCACTTAGCCAAAGACTCTGATGTTGATGTCCCCGCTCATAGCAGTCACTTTACACAGATCCAGGCCAATGGATATTAGTCCAATGGAGTGTCCATGTCCCTTGCATGGACAGATCCAGATTCCCTGAATGCTCCATACAAATCCTAGAAGACACACTCTTTGCTATAGTTTCTCTCTGTAAAGATATTGGGACAGTCACCCAACCATGCAGAAGTGTGGGATTTTGGAATCTTCTAGAAGTTCATAATGTCATCCATATATTCCATGGGAAAGAGATATTAATCAGTATTTTTATCTTGCAAATCAGTTATATTAAAAATGCTGTTTTATACTATAAATATAGCATTAAATATGACATACAAGTCTATTCTCTTGGGGCCTATACTCCAATATATGGGGGGAATGACCAAACAAAATAGAATTGCACTATAACTGTTTGAAAACATAATAAACAAAGCCACAGGAATTAGAGTGATGACCATCTTTAGGTGTGTGTGTGTGTGTGTGTGTGTGTGTGTGTGTGTGTGTGTGTGTGTGTGTATGTGTATGCGAATGATTGATGCTAGGGATTAATCTAAACACACAGCTTCATGCATGCTAGCCAGGTACTGTAGTGCTTATGTTTATACAGAGTAGGGTCAAAGGCCACTAAAACAAATGCAGTTGAAATTGAAGGCCAAGAGTATAACTGAAGGAAATGAAGAGACTGAGCAGAGTGTGGGTAGTAATGGGTAAAGTTGTAGGGCAGATAAATGGGTCATGGAGCTGAAGAGGCTTTGATTATTTGATTATTGACATTGATTTTTATTCTAAGCACATTGAAAAACCACTAAATGACATTAAATAGGATACAGAGCTAATGTATTTTCATTCTTGGCATAAAGAAGATCACTGCAGATACAGGTGAACAAGAGCAGACCCTAAGACACTAGCTGTGGAGCTAATTTAGAGACCCAAAAGGTCTCTGGTCTACCACAGTGATGGTAAAGATGGAAGAGAGTAGGTGTCTTTTAAACAGCCTTGATGATAAAGCTGAAAGGTTTGTCTTATGGGATACATGCAGGGTGTGACCTGGAGATTTTGGCTTCAAATATAGAGTAGAAAACAATGGTATTTGTTATAAAGAAGTGCACAGAATAGTTACATCACAGTGAGACAATAGTATCAGGGCCCTTTCCAGAATTTAACCAGGGAATGTGTTTTGATTTAACAAAAGAGAGTCCCAGTTTATAACTATACATAGGACATTGGAAATCAAAGGACAAAGTGAGGCATGAACTAAGGAACCTCAGTATGGATTAGGAACTGAATCTGTGTGTGTGGGAGTTGCAAGAAGGTTGTTTAGAACTGAAACTTGGAGATAAAGTAAAGGAGAAGTCATGAAGGATGTAGGAACTGAAAGTTCTACATGTAGTTAGATGGAAATGAAACATGATTAGTAACACCCCCCTCTTTTTCCTGAGCTGTATTCATAGCACAAGTAAACTGTTTTGCTAAAGATGAATAATGGAAGAGGGGATAACAAAGAAAAAAGACGAATTTAAGACTAAATTAAAAATGGGATGTGGTGGGGTGGGGGTTGGGGAGCCTGGTTAGGTTGGAGGGAAGAATGAATATGGAAATACATTGCATGAATATATAATTTACAAAGAATAAATGAAAATATTATGTTTGAAAATAATATAAGAGAAATAAAGACTTGTTCATCAAATTTAAATTATGAAGGTCACCTAAGGGAGAGCAGCTTTTGTGGAGGGAAGTGACAACCTATGGACCTGAGTTTGTAAGCTGTGCCAGATTAAATGTGGACAAACTTTTGGAGCCAAACATGTATACAGAGAGGGATGGGAAGCTATTATTTATCTTTGTTTGGTGGACACCATAGCATTCTGTGTAATCCAGCAGATATAGAAGAAAATTATGATGGAGGAGAGAGGAGATCACTTTGGGAGGTCCTTGGGGGATTCAGAGCATAAGTAAAAGGGGTAGTCTTTGTAGGAGCAGTTCCAAGTGTTACAAACATGCAAAAATAAGCACAGATATGGGCAGAGGCTTACACGGGGTTTCTTGGATGGTGCTAAAAAACACTGTAGTCTTTATGACTGCTTGTGTTTCCTCAGAGAAGTCTGTAGGAAGATTATAATCTAAGACTGTAAGAGTGAGACATCTTGAAGATAAAGTTTGGCATAATAATTTCTGAGAGTGTTTTCTCCCTTTAAATTATGATTGTATTCAAAGATATGAAATTTCTGAATTTTATTAAATATCACATTTAAGACAGTGTTAATTTACTAGGGATAGTATATTTATATTGTTTTAAAATTTTATAAATTACTTCTTTTGACTTAGATTTCTTCAGAGATCTCGATAAATATTCTGACCAGGGCTTGGTGAATTACGAAGTTTCCATGTCAACTTTGAATGAAGCCTTCATGAACATGGAAGGAGAATCAACTACCAAACAAAGTAAAATTGTTTATATAAGTCACAGAATCAATTAGTAAATGGCCACGTATCTATCTAGCTTTTATGACTTTTCAAGGAGTGTGAGCCACTGTAAATTTGGCTCTATTGTTTGACCTTTGCTGTGAGGTTACCTGACATCCTCATACAGCTAGTCACAGGCTAGTAGAGTTGATTTGAACTACTCGGTATGGCAGCAGTTCTGTCTCCTGTTAGTTGCTCTTTCCTGGGTACATTGAAATTGTGAATGTTCTTGATCAAAGGCATGGGGGTCTAAGCATCACTTCTTACAAAAATTGTTTCTTGCTTCTTAAGAGAAAAGGCCTAAATAGAGAGAATTCTCACCAACTTCCAGGTAGTTTAAGGGATATAATAGCTATCATTTTGGAGCTCTTCCTTTTATAGGTAGTTTGAGCAATGAGGATAAAGATTGGGATATACCCGTATCTCCTTCCTTTAATAATTCTTTCAACAAATGTAGTTGACAACATTTTACAAGATGAGGATTTCTGATTTAGGAACAGTTAGATGATTCTACCCAAGCCGTGCTGCCTATAGTTCACAAGTCTGGGAAGCATAGATATGTTAAGTATTTTCAGAGCTCATCTTTTCCTTACAAGTCCAGATTATTGATGCCTTCATGGTAAGTAAGCATTAACAACTGCTGATCCCTATGAAGAGGATTGTTTTCAACTCCTTCAGAACAGTATTACAATTGAATGTCTGCACTTTCTAAGTTCTTCTTTTGGTATATATTTAGCAGACATTCTCAGAGAGTGTATAGAATTTTGATATTCTATTTTTTTAACCATGTTTTCAATGTAACATAAAACTTTTTTTTCCTGACACTCGCTCTGGAGACCATGCTGGCCTCGAACTCACAGCAATCAGCCTGCCTCTGCCTCCTGAGTGCTGGGATTAAAGGTGTACGCCACCAACACCCAGACCATAAAACATTTTTATTTTTAAATTTTCATTGTGTGGGAATGTAACTGTAAGAAAAGTGAAGCCAGTGGTGGTATATAAGATTCATGAGATATTGTAAATGTTACTTAAGTAACTACTTTGATTAAAGGTATAAAGATAAGATCAGACATAAAATAATTTAAAATTTTTATGAAGAAAACTCTATTATGCCTTAGGATGATATTTGTTGTGTGTGTCCATATAGACTTTGAGAAAAGAGAAACAATAAGAGACACAGAAAGCTTACAGGAAATGGAGCCAGCCTATCCTTCTCTTTCTGAAGTGCAAAGGACTGTGAGCCCAATGAAACTCTGGGGAATGCAAGTCTGTGCAATAGCACGACTTCGCATCCTAAAACTAAAACGAGAGAGAAAAGCATTTTTGACCTTGTGAGTATCAGAGTAATATAATTTTTTTAAGATAAAAAATTTTAAGGGTTTAAACTACAAGGACATTTAAAAGTAAAACACAGTATCTAGCATTCCTGCTAGACAAGAAATAAATGCAGTGTTGATTTTACTGACAGTGGAATTGTGTGGATATTAATTCTTGATTGGGATTATGGATACATGCTGTTTAATTTTCACAGTGAGATTAAATAACATTTATTTAACAACACCTTTTAGTGTTGTGACATGTTGAGATACTACTTTTAGAATGTTAGCACTTAAAATTATGGTTGGTATAAAGTAGAATTAATATCTAACAAATAGTGTAGAATATATTACTGAGGAAAAATTGCTATAGAATCCTATGGTAACTTTTATTTATTGTTTAGTCTATTGATTTTTGGAATTGCACTGTTCCCATTGATTATGGAAAAGATGGCTAATGCTGTGATAGAGCAAAAAAACGACTGGGAATTTAAAACAGAATTGTATTTCCTGTCCCCTGGACAACTCCCTGAGGGTCTGCGAACGAGTCTATTGGTCATCAATAACACAGGTGAACAGCATTCTACTTCAGAAATAAATCTTTAACTGTTAAGTAGTACATGAGGGGCACAAAAATTCTTGACAGAAGAAAAATGTGCATTTATAGAATGACTCATGAGGAACAGTGCAGTTTCTCTGGTTTTAGAGAGGACAAAGCTGGTAGGAACAGGGACAAGGGACTTGTCACTGCCCCATCTGGCCTCCCTCCTTTATACCTGCCAGCCATAGCTGTTCTGACGGAGAGAAATAACCCTTTATCTTAGCTGAAGATTCTCTTTGGGTCTCTTTGTTACCACTTCTTTGTTACTAACCCTATATCATGTATGTAATTCATAGTGATTGACATGCAAAGATGACATGTCTACACTTCATGCTCTTGGATGAAATTCAAGATTCAGGAAAACTTACTATATCAAAGAATGGATATGTGTCACTGTTTTGTTTTGTTTGTTTGGTTTTCTGAGACAGGCTTCTCTGTATAAGAGCTCTTCTGGAACTCACTTTGTATATCAAGCTGCCCTCAACTCATGGAGATCCTTCTAGCTCCTGAGTGCTGGGGTTAAAGTGTGCCCCACAACACCAGTGGGGAATCATTTTATAACTCTTTAAGTAACTATGAAGGAAAGATTTTATGTTTCTTCTGAAGATGTTAGAACATTCAGAGTAGTCATCATTACTTGAATTTCTTGCCAAATCCAGTTTTCACATGTATTTTTGATTCAAAGTTGTAGAGTGTCTTCATTTTTATTCTTCATTCTTTTCCATTTAAGGTTTGGGAAGTAAAATTTCCTGTTTCTGTAAGCATTGAGTTATACATTATTTCCTGACATTTAGTATTGTCCTTCACCCATCAGATTGTTGCCCTCTCATAGTATACTCTCCATTCAACCCAAGGCCAGTAGTACACTTGTATTCACTCATTTCCCCCTCCTTGTACTTAGTTGTCAAGTATTTTAGCAATTTATTTTGTCGTATTTCTTCCTTCTCTAAGTTTGATGTGATTGTTAGCCATGCATTAATCTTTTCATATGAGAAAAGATTGACAAACTTTGTTTGGTTTGTATGAATGTGAGTTACTGTTATTGTGCCCTTACGTGGAATGAGGTTGTGATGTGTGACTGCCCCAAGGGACATGGAAACATCATATTCTATGTGTGTCCCATCTGGTCTTGGGGGAGAGGGCTCAGATTTGTTTGAAGTTTGTCTAATTCTAAAGCTCTATGCAGAAGAAAGGGGTTCTTTTGTTCTCCATTCTGCCTTTCTTTGATTTTTGCTCAGGGTTACTCCAAGTCTTGCCCTGCTGTTCTTCTTAGACACCATCTCTTAGAAATGAGGAATGTTCCTGGATATGACTATAGCAACTGCTATAGACAGGAGGGCCCCTGACTACTCATCTTGTTCCAGCTCTAGCTGCATAATAACAACCCTGGCTGTGGTGTCAAGCATGCTTTAATAAGTCAGTTATCCCCTTGAGTTTTGATGTTGTAGAAACTGGCTTATTATTATATCTTTTTCCCCTGTGTGCACCAGGCTGTAGGTTTTTCTCAATTTTTATTTCTCTCTCCAGTAATTTCACCCATTTTCTTCTTTGAGAATACATAAAAATTTTTTGATTTTGTGGTGGTACCCTTTTAATTTCCCAATAAAGTTATATTATACAATATATATGCAAATGTGGAAAACATTAATTGCATATACATTTTTAGATTTAATTTTTGTTGAGAATAGGGGAAAGAGGAAAATGTTATCAGACTGAATAATCTGTAGTATTTCTCACTAATTTTCCAGAAATTATAAATTTACACACATATTAAAGGAAAATTATAAAATAGAATTATCTTGTTTTACATATCACATATTAACTTACAGTAGTTACGTAATGTAAGATATACTAAATAGATGGGTGAGTGAGTGATTTATCCTTTTAGGCCAATAGAATTATTATGTTATACATAAAGTACACCTCTTATGGTATACTCTTATGGAATGTTAACTTTGTAGGGCTCATGAAAATTTTACTTGCTTTTATATTGTCATCTCTTATTGAAATCATACTAGAATCAAATATTGAAGATTTTATACAGTCACTGAAGCATCAAAACATAGTTTTGGAAGTAGATGACTTTGAAAACAGAAATGGTACTGAAAGCCTCTCATACAATGGAGCTATTATAGTTTCTGGAAGACAAAAGGTATGTTTTCCTCTTGGTTTTTACCTTTGTGACAACACATACTCAAACACAGTATCAAAATGCTACATTTTAATTGTTTTAATAACTTGACTCAGCAAAATATATGAGCCCATATTGAATAAACTGTGATACTTTGGTGAAATAATTTCTGCCTTTGTTTTAAATTAAGTAATTTTGCATTAAAAGGGAATGGGTGCATTGCTAAAACTAAATGACTTATACCACAGAATTGTTAATGTAATTATGAACTTAATCAACCTTATCCAACAGTCAAGTGAATGATATTTTATATATTTAAAACACATTATATTCTGAAAAAAGTATTCTCCATGTGCTACTTCCATGTATTTCAAACTGAGTAGAAGTCACCAGGGAATCTGTCAAGGAGCACATCTGTTGCAAATACATCCTAATTATAAGAAGAACTTGAGTCTCATTTATATTTTAATAAAGCTAAGAGACAAAACTAACCAAATTATTCCTTTCTTTCCTGCTACAAGTAATACAAAACTAAAGTAGGAGCCTTAAAATGTTTACCATTGAGCTCAGCTTTAATATATTGTGAAAAAATATAATTTTATGTCAACTTTGGGAAACTATTGATTGACAGATGCTTGGTGTATCTTGTATATTTACTACACAAACTATTGATATTATTAATATTATGACAATACAAACAATACAGACCTTATATGATGATTGTATGGTCGCTTTCATAAACATTAAGTATTAGTATTTTTTAGAAGTTGTAAAACTTCTGTGGCAATGTAACCATGAAGATCCCTCTCTCTCTTTCGTTCTCTGTCTCTCTTTGGCTTTTTGAGACAGGGCTTCTGTCTAGCTTTGGAGCTTGTCCTAGTACTTGCTGTGTAGACCAGGCTGGCCTCTAACTTACAGAGATCCGTCTGCCACTGCATCCCAAATGGTGGGATTAAAGGCTATTAAGTAAACTGACAATTTGTCCTTGTGAGGGTGGATTTTGAACCCTACTTACTGAAGTTTTCTCAGCAGCAAAATAGGGACAAAGTGATACAAAACTGGTTACACAAATAAAATTTAGTATTAAGTGGATTCTGGTTCTGTCTTATCCGCTGCATAAGGATCTAATATATAATCTCACTTTATGAACCCATTTATACTCCTTTTTCATAGATGAGAAAAAGGAGGCTTAGAAAAGCTAGTTCACTTGAAGATCAACACATAGCTAAAATGTGACTGCTAGAATTGTGTGTGTGTGTGTGTGTGTGTGTGTGCCTATATATGCATGTGTGCGCACATATGCACATGCAATAACTATTTTTCAAGGATTCTTTCTTACTTGTTTGTTTTGGTTTGTTTTAAGGATTACAGATTTTCAGTTGTGTGTAATACCAAGAGGCTACACTGCTTTCCTATCCTAATGAATGTCCTCAGTAATGGGATCCTTCACATGCTCAATCATACACAGTATATTAGAATTGAGGAAGCTGTATTTTCATCAGTAAGTATTGCATTTGTTTATCCCAAACAATTAAAAAATTGGCAGTGAGCCTACATTGTTCATATTTAATTGTTTATCCTAAGGATTCTTATTGTGTTCTCATAGTTTGTATGCCATCTGACTTACGCCTTCAACTACTCAGTTTGTTTGCATTACCAGAGTGATATATATGGACTGTCTTTTTGCAATCCTGGCTCTAGAAAGTTTATAAAAGGGAAGTGTTGGTGAGAAATAGAAGAACAGAGAAAACTCCACCATGCTTTATAGTTACACTACTTCCTTTCTTTCTCATTCTATCCCAGAAGTGACCGTGACTTCCCATTTCTGTTTTTCAGAAAGTTTCAATTTACTTTGATAATTTCATTTATGGGTAGGTTGCATTGTGGTTGTATTCCCTTTAATTACCCTCTGTTGACTCCCTTCTTCCTCAGTATTCTCAACACCCCACCCCTTGTGTAGAAGCTTTGCAGGAAGCTACAGCTACTTTGTGTTTGTGATTGCAGTGGCCTTATGACTAGCCTGGAGGCAGAATTTCATAGCACTTCTCTCCATCCTGACTGCCAGTCTCTCTACCCCCCTCTTCTGTGATTGTTCCCTTGGTCTGGGATGGGATGATATAGATGTGTTCTTTAGGGTGGAGTATTCAGTGGTCACTTATTAGAAATTTGAGCAGTTGTGAGTCTCTGCAGCAATGTCTCCTGCAAAAAAGGAACTTCTCTGACCCTAGCTGAGAGTTAGTCTATGGATATAAACATAATGTTTAGGAGGCATTATGGCAAAGCATCGGTAGTTTTTCATTCATTCTCCCATAGGTACTGTGACCTCCACAGTTAGGTTTTTGACCAAATTTATGGTAACAGTCACTTAATTCCCTTCCATGGAGAAGATCTCAAATCTAGTGGCAAAGCCTTTAGTACTTCCTTAATAGTCTTGCTACTATTGCACTAGTGGTTTTATCTTCAAGCAGGGTCTACTGATGACTTTTCTTCCATGGTAGCCTATATAACTTTTTCTGCTGTTAGGTCTAGAGTCCTTTGGATAATTCTATAGGATTGGCATACTTTGGTCATGTAGTAGCTTTACTTTTAGCTTTTTGAGAAACCTCCACACTGGTATCTAGAGTAGCCTCACCAGTTTATACTCCCACCAACAATGCATAAAGATGCCTGTCGCCCATTTCCTCTTCACAACTTGTTCTTTGTCTTCTTGAAAGTAGCTATTCTAATTGTGGTGAGATCCAATCTCACAGTAGTTTTAGTTTGCATTCTTCATCAAGAGCCTGCAGAGTCCAGCTCTGCAGATTTCCTCCAGGGTTCAGAACAGAGGCTACAACTCTACAACTTATCAAAGGGAACTGAGATAATTTTGTGTCTGGGGGTACAGAATGAACTCACACACAGATCAAGTTATCTTTTTTTATTCTTCTTGAGTTTCAAAAGTCTATAGTTTTTTTATACAACAATATTTTGGCAATAGAAATGTTTTAAGGCTATCTTTTCAGGGTCACAAAGCATTCACACAAATAACTTGTTAGCTGTCTTTATGGCTGGTGCAGCTGTGATCGTAAAAAGTTCTGGCTGTCTTAAAGGGGAAGGAGCCACAGAAACAGGGGAGAAACTAAATCAAAGAGAAGTTTAAGGAGGAGGCAAAAAATTCATGCTAAACATATAAGCTAAAAGTTTGCTCAGAGTATTAATTGCTAAGGAATTTAGTAGGGTGTGGCCAATGACTTGTGTTCTCAGCCAAATTTAGTTAGAGAAATTGGCATAGTATATTAGGGTGCTTTGTGTTAATAACCTTGGTTGGACATCTGCAACTCTGATCTTGTGCATATCTGTAAAGTTTTTAACTTATGATCCATATACAGAAACATTTAGCCTAGTTTGAACTTGCTCTGAGGTGAAAATGAGCTAATTATGTGTAGCTTTACTTAGACTGGGGAGAAACTGTTTTCTTATGTTAGTCTGAGTAAAAGGAACAAAGCAGGCTTTTAAGTGTCTTACAGTCCTTGTGAGACAATAGATCTAGTTATGAAGCATATCCCAGTATATTTTATATACATCAAAATTATACAAGTAATATGTAATCTCCCTGACCATCCAAATATATATGCCCATAAGATTGAGATGTAATCATGAGATTACATGTACACATCACATTACAGAGCAGGTATTGGGGAATTACCATAGCTGTCTTTGCACATGTGAACTTATAGACAGGAACTTTCAGTATTTATAGGCAATATTTTCATAAGCCCTGCTTATGAATTTCCTCCATCAGATTAGTTGATCATCTGGTGGGTCAACTACATACATATCAGTTGTCATCTGTTGCAATTGTGTCATGGTCCACTATGGCTCCTGACAAAGGATGAAAGAATTTATAGATGCATATGCCATACCAAATTGAGATAAATAATTTAAACACACCTACAACAAACAATGAAATTGAAGGAGTAATAAAACCTTATGACTAAAAAAGTCTAGGTCTCAATGGAGAATTTTACCAGATCTTTAAAGAAGAATTAAAACCAAAGTTTAGCAGATTATCAAAAAATAGAAATGATGAGAAAGCTTCCAGTCTCTTTTTATGAAGCCACCATTACATCAGTACCAAAACCACATAGAGACAGAAACACAAAATAAGAAAAACGACAGACTAATAATCTCTTTGAGGAGTGTACATGTAGATCAATAAAGTATTCACAAAGCAAATTCAGGAACAGATTTAAAGGATTATGATCAATGTGACTTCATTTCAGAGATGCAGGGATGGTCAAAGATAGAAATGAAGTTAATGAATCATATAAGTGGCCTCAAGAACAGAAGTTATACAATCATCTTAATAGTTTCAGAAAATGAAATGTCTTTGACAAACTCCAACATCTTCCATTATGAGCTGAACAAAGACAATATCAGTAGACATGCTTACATAGATGGAGTGGGTGGGGAAGCTGAGCTCTATACAGAGAGATATAGACAACTAAGGACTGCTGAGAGCAGGAGAAATAGTCTTCCCCAGGAAAGAGCACACCAGCTGATTATCCAATACCAAACTCAATCTTGAAAACAAGTAATAGAATACAGATTGAGTGGGTTTTATTTATGTATTTAGGAATACATATGTGCATGCACACACACACACACACACACACACACACACACACACACACACACACACACACACACACACACACACCCATGTACATACCAACAATTGTGAAAAAGGCCATAAATTTGAAAGAGAGAAAGGAGGGATATTATGGAAGGGTTTGGAGGGAGGAAAGGGACTGGGTAAATAATATAATTATGTTAGAATGTCAAAAAACAAAAGAAATAATTGTGAAAATGCTAGAGAGATTAGGAATGTAGGCAATATATCTATAATAAAGTCCATCTATGACAAACCCACAGCCAACATCACGTTAAGAGGAGAAGAATTTAAAGTGTTTTCATTAAAATCAGGAACAAGACAAGGGTGTGCCGACTTTTTCCACTCTTACCCAATATAATGCTTCCAAGTTGTAGAACACTAAAACAGTTGAAACAAGTAAGTGATGCAAATAGGGAAGGAAGAAGTCAGTTTTCTTATTTAAAGATGATTTGATTTTGCATATAAGAGAACCTAAAGACTTCAACACCTTGCCAGCGACAAGGCTTGCTAGGAAGGCAAAAGCTTTGCAAAGAAAACCTGGTGACAAGAGTTTAATCCTTAGAATTTAAGGTAGAAGGAGAGAACTGACTCCATGAAGTTGTCCTCTGCCGATGTGGCTTACACTCGCTCATGCAGATAGACCACACACAAATACCACTACTGCCCCAGAACCATGAAATAAGGGCTAGAGAGATGGCTCACTGTTTAAGGGCACTGGCTGCTCTTCCAGAGGTCTTGAGTTCAATTCCCAGCACCCACATTATACCTTACAACTTCCTCTAATGGGGTCTTATGTTCTCTTCTGTTGTGTAGATTTACATAGGGAAAAGAACCATATTCATAAAATATATAAATAAATAATTCTTTTAAAAATGCTTTTGATTTTCAAGACTGGGATTTTCTGTGTAGCCCTGGCTGTACTGGAACTTAACTCTATAGACCAGGCTGGCCTCAAACTCATAGAGATCTGTCTGCTTCTGCTAATTGCTGGGATTAAAGTTGTGTGCTACCACTGCCCAGCTAATAATTTTTTTTAAAAAAAACCTCTATAATAAAAATTTTACACATGGAAGAAGTATGTTTTTTTGAGTGGCAAACTTCCTGATTGGTCAGTCTTAAACACATGCACATAGGAACAGCATTAAATGCTTAATGTACTCAGTAGGTTTATATATATATATATATTATATATATATATATATGTGTGTGTGTGTGTGTGTGTGTGTGTGTGTGTTTTGTAACGTGTGTGTGTGTGTGTGTGTGTGTGTGTGTTGTGTGTGTGTGTGTGTGTGTGTGTGTGTGTGTGTGTTTTGTAACCATAGTAATTAGAGAGGAGGTAATGGATTTGAGGTGAAATCAGAGGGACATGGGAGGAGTTGGAGATCTAGAGTGAGGAGTGGCAATGAGGCAAAAGCAGTACTTAGTATGAAATTTTCTACCCCAAATTTCATTTAAAATAAACTAAGGAAGACATTAGAAAATGGGAAGATATTCACTGCCATGGGTTTACTAGAAGAATTAGTAATGAATATGGCCATCCTACCAAAAGTAATCTTGAGGTTCAATACAATCTCAGCTAAATTCCCGTGTCCCTCTTAACAGAAACAATAACAGTGGTCTTAAAATTCAGATAGAAACACAAAAGACCCCACATAGTCAAAGCCATTATGAGTAAAATTAACACTGTTAAGGGTTCCACTCTACTTCATTTCTAGTTATATTACAGAGCCTTAGTAATAACAACAGCATGGTACTAGCATGACAACAGACATTCAGATCAGTGGATAGTAGACCTAGATACAAATTGATATGACCTCAGCCATCTCATTTTGACAAAATAACAAGAATTCACACTGTAGATAAGATACTGTTTTCAACAAATGGTGCTGGAAAACAGCATACCTGCATGGAGAAGAATGAAACTAATCTCTCACTATGCACTAAAATCAACACCAAAAGGATGAATGATCTCAATATAAGACCCAAAGCCGTGAAACTTCTAGAGGAAAAGGTGGGGAGAGCACTACACAATATCTACATAAGCAGGGACTTGGTTGTACCAAAAATAAGGCTAACAATAGACAAAGAGCGCCTTCTTGATTTTTTTCACTTTAAAAAAGATTTATTTTTATTTTATGTGTATGGGTATTTTGCCCACATGTATGTCTGTGTACTATGTGCATGCAGAAGAGGGCATCAGATCCCATGAAACTGTAGTTATAGACAGTCCTAAGTCCCATGTGGGTGCGGGGAAGTGAACATGGGTTCTCTGCAAGAGCAACATGTACTCTTTAACTGTTGAGCCATCTCTCTAGCCACCCCCAGCCTTTATGTTATTTTTCCATTTTATTTCCAGTTTTCCCAGAATCAAAATGAATAGATGTACTTGTGATACTTTGTGCCATCACCAGTGGCCCTCATCTTCATTCCTATAATGGCATTCAATCCTATAAACACATTTTCTTACCTAGCGAAACATTGGAACTTGTAGACATAGACTCCAAAACCATAAAGTTTGAGAACTGTAGAACTATTGAAAGACAGGCCTGTGTTTTCTGCTATTATTTCCATGGAATATTTCTATATTGTTTTTGGGGCATATTTAGGAGTAGTAGTTTATATTTTATCTCCAAGGTAGGTCGAGTGACATCAAGTTTCTTTAACAGTTCTGAGTCACTGAAGATGTACACGCAGTTACTGTGGTCTATTTTCCTGTCAATTTCTAGTTTGCTGAAAAAGGCAGACCTAACATATCTGTTAACCAAGGCTCACAATTCCTGAATTGCTATTACTGTTTTGCATCATTTGAAACACATAACATAAAACTGAGCATTTTAAATTTATAGTTCGTTGATTTTAAGTATATCCATACTGCTGTGAACTTGATATCCAGAATCTCTTCATCCAAGAGAGGTGAACCTCTGTATCTAAATAGCAGTTTAATTTTTACCTCTTAATTCTTATTACCTCTTAATTCTTCTCCTCAGCTCCTCTCCACCTCTTGCTTTCTGTTTCTGGGAATGTGACTACTTTAGGTATATCATATAATGAAAGTACACAATATTTGAAGTTTTTGTCTGGTATATTTCAGTTAGTACTGTCTATTCCAAGAAGATCTATCTTGAAACATTTGATAAGATTTTCTTCCTTTTAAAGTTGAACAGTATTCATTATGCATATATGTGCTTATCTAGTTTTGTTTATTCATAATCTACTAACATTATTTGAGTTATTTCTACATCTCGGTTATTTTATGCTATTAACATGTGTATGCAGAAACCCCCTCTGCTTGCTTTTCCTTTTTATATATACACTACCAAGTAGGTCCTGAAATATTCCTTGCTTCTTTTGTTTTCTGAGTTGAAGTCTCATGATAAATAATGAATATAGTTTTCACTTCAATAGATGATACTTTGATTTTTCACTAAAGTTCTGTTTGTATTTGCAGGACCTCATAATGCTCTGGTTTGGGATACTGGAAGGTTTACTGTTCTTATTGCTTGTTGCATGCAGCATCTCACCACATATCGCCATGAGTAGTGTCAGTGATTACAAAGTAAGAAAGTGTGGGTAAGGGGATTTTAAGAATTCCCGTAATTGTATTTTTAATGCTGTTAAGTGCAAAAATATTTTCCTCTGGGATATGGAGAAGCACTGAATCATATTATTACATGTAGTCCAGCAACTCAGAAAGCTTTTTTTTGTGGTTTTTCGAGACAGGGTTTCTCTGTGGCTTTGGAGGATGTCTTGGAACTAGCTCTTGTAGACCAGGCTGGTCTCGAACTCACAGAGATCCACCTGCCTCTGCCTCCCAAGTGCTGGGATTAAAGATGTGTACCACCAACTCGCCCAGCCAGAAAGCTTATTTTTTAAATGCAGAATGTTTTTACTTCAAAGTTATGTGTAAAGTACAATGGTTTTCAGAGTGTAACATTACTTTAAATCTTCTTTAAAGTAGAATATTATGTATCTTTTGGATGAATTGTTTCCGAGTTGCAAGAAAGTAATTCATCCAAAAATGTCATGTTCTCCACTTTTCACACTCTGAGGCATATATTTGAATGTCTGTTTATATAGGTACAACCTGTTGAGTCCACTTAGTGTTATCCATATGTGTATGTGTTTGGGACTGACTAGTTGGGATTGGATAATCTACTGAGGGCTAATTCCTGGGGAAGATTGATTCTCCCTCTCTCAGTAACTATGAATTGCCTCTAGCTTTTCATCTAAGGGTTCAGCCTTGTAGATTTCCCCACTTCTGTTGGCATGTCAACTCATATGTGGTTGTTCAGGTCTTGTTTAAGTAGATACACTGTTTCATGAGTATAGCTCTCCTGTCATATATAGAAGAGACAGTCTTGCATCACACTTCTTTGGTCCTCTGACTCTTAAAAGTCCCTTGTTGGGCTTCTATTCATTCTTTTAGACCTACTATTTGCCTTTGTGCAGCATATTCTCTGTCATGGTCCCCTTTTACAATTTTATTTTTTACAAAATTTAAAAATGTAGATTAAATCTAAAGATCCAAACTTTAGAATCCAAAAATTTCAAAAGCTGACACAATGCCATTCCTGGAAAAATCCCACACCTGACTTCTTGCAATGAGAACTAGAAAGTATTTAGACTTCTTTTCATTATTCATGGATTAAAATGATACTGCATATCAGTGTACCAAATAAATCACCATTAGGCAACTGGATCTGTAGGACTCAGGTTATTAAGCACTTTGTGTATATTATTTTGAATAAAATAAAATGATATTAATTTACTTTAAATATTTTTGCATTTTTCACCCAACTTCACAAATGTACACATATACAACACATAAGCCAGTAAACATTAGTAGTAAATTTTTAAGATGAGCTAATAAAGTGAATTTATACCTTCATTATGACAAGAGCCACTGGCCCAGCACTTGGTACACATGAAGAAGTCAATCATTTCTCCTTGTATTGAATTTAAGTTGAATGTTGATATCTTTTTATGTCATATGTATCAAAGAGTAGATTAACATTTTTATGGACTTTGCATACATTGACTATCCTCACTTTCTGTTTCACAATAGCAAGTCCTTGAGGAAATAATTCAATATCTCATAAAAACATTCCCAGGGATCAGGAATTATTGGGAGGATTGGATTCACTGCTAACAAACATACAACAATGATTCCCATAAGGGACAGGCCTGTTCTTAAAGCAAGAATGCAGGTGTATGTGGACTAGATCTATCAAACCAGCATTATGAGATAGCTTGCTCTCTGAAGTACTAGGAACATAGGACTGGCAGGAAAAGAGATAGTCTAGAAACATCTGTATCCCTCCTTTGGATGATTATACAATTAAAATAACAATATACAAAAAATTATTTTGGAGAGAGGAGCTGAGACGATGATGGTTCAATAATGGCCCACATCTTGACCATGCCTGCTTAGTTATGCATACCCCTTGCCCTCTATGGAAACCTAAACCTCATCTCAGTATCTCTGACTAGACCCTCTTCTCTGTTTCCTGTCTTCCCAGTGTGACTGCATTGAGCAAACCATTGTTCTCTACTTTTTAGTATTCTTTGTCTTTTTAATTGACACATGGAGTGGGTGGCCAGCCCTAGCTTATTTGGGCTTTCAGAGCCCAGCCGCTGACCCTAAAATGTCCAGTAATGACTCTGACGTTTCTGAAGATGAACTCTCATGTCATGATGTAAGATGACAGAATTCCAACAACACACCACAGTTTGACAGCACACTGAAGAAAGAGCAAAGATAAAAAGGCATGGGGAACTTGTTGGTTATTGACTAAGATAATTAACTGGAAGAGCTGTTTAAGTCCCACTAGTTCTCAGAGTGGGAGAGAGTAGTTTCTCAAAAATAATTTTGGGGTATCATCTTAACATTAAAGATAGCAAATAGATACTAAAGGCCTATGTCTAGTATGTAGACATTTGACACAGCATGGAATTTGATTTGATTTTCCAAGATTCAAATTCAAGTACTTCTTAAGACAATGCCTGGGAGTGGAGCTAACAATAAAACCAACCTCACAGGCTTGACATGAGTACTGAATGATATAATATACTTAAAAGTGTAAAGCATAACTCTCCAAGTAGGAAAGTTGAAAGTTTGAAAAAGCCCTATTCTCCAAAGGTTATCACAGGCTCTGTCAAATTAGATCTCGAGAGTGCTGTCATTGTATTCATCACAAAACTAGAAAAGCACAAAAGACTCCGAGTAGCCAAAGCAACCTTCCACAAAAATAGCCATGCCAGAGGGGCTGGGTACAACCAAGCTTGTGTAGAGTACTGGGTTTGGTCCCAATCACTGATAAACAAGGCAGAGTGGCACATGCCTGTAATCCTAGCACTTGGGAGATGGAAACAAGTAGGTCAGAATTCAAGGTCATCCTTAATGCATAGCACCAGGCTAGCCTCGACTACATAAAAGCCTAAATTTTTTATTGCATTTTAATGCAACTGATGTGCCTCCTGTGTTTTCTCATCAGAAGAAAGCTGATTCCCAGTTGTGGATTTCTGGCCTCTACCCTTCTGCCTACTGGTGTGGGCAGGCGGTGGTGGATATTAACCTCTTCAATGTAATTCTTCTCTCAAGCTACTTCACATTACATGTGACAAAACTCATGCACATTTACTTGACAAGTGAAGTTGTGCTATCGATAGTAAGTAATAAGACATCGACCAAATTCTATACAGTAATTAAAAAGCAATATTAGTTGTTTAAATATTTGAGAATACTCGATAAACCTAACCACAAGCATATTACCAGTTAAAATATTTTTTTAAAAGATTTGTTATTTATTATGCTTACAGTGTTCTGCCTGCATGGATGCCTGCAGGCCAGAAGAGGGTACCAGATCTCGTTGTAGATGGTTGTGAGCCACCATATGGTTGCTAGGAATTAAACTCAGGACCTCTGGAAGAGCAGCCAACTCTCTTAACCTCTGAGCCATCTCTCCAGCCCCAGTTAAAATATTTTTAAGTGTATGTAATTTAAAATCTCCCTCAGATGTTTCATTTTTAACTGACATTATCTGTATTATCTTTAGGTTGTTGTTTTGTTCGGTTGTGCAGCTTCTCTTGTCTTCTTGACATATGTGATATCATTTGTTTTTGGCAAAAGGAGAAAAAACAGTGGCCTCTGGTCAATTTGCTTCTTTACTGTAAGTATGAAGAGTATCAAATATGTTTTGTCTTGAGCAGTGGAAAAATTAAAAATGTAGATTTAATTTAAAGATTCAAATCCTCTGCCCAAAATTTTGAGAGCTGACACAATACCACATTACCTGACTTAATGTGATGGTTCCCTGTCAAGATGCAGGAGTACAACAAAATTTACTCACCATTACCAGTGGACCATTTAAAGTTATGTATGTAAAGTGATATATCACTTAATTTTTTATTAAGATTTGAATTTGATCCCAAATTCCAGTAAAATCTGAATTTCAAGTTATTATTGTCCTCAAACATTTCAGATTAAAATTCCTAGTAGAAAGGACCTGGAAATGTAACTTGTGATATTGAGTCACTTATATTTATGACGATTTCTGGTGCAGATCTTTGTAGAGTTCAATGAGAACTTCATAAAAGACACAAAGTTTAAAATGTACCAGAACTGGCTTCTGAAGCAGTTCTGTAGAACATGGGTGTCCAACTTTAGGCATTGTTGTATGCTCTTGTCATCTGCAAATGTGTTGGGCTGCATTCATAGGTATCCTGGGATGCACGTTGCCTGCATGCAACACTTTGAATATGCCTGATCCAGGAACTCTCATCTTAACCGCTCTCTAAGGGAAATCCTGTTTAGGTAATGCTAACCATGCCCTGCTTGGGGCTGGTCACAGGTGTTGCTGACTATGCCTCTTGGGAGTGGTCAGAGTGACATGGGAAAGGTTTAAGTAGCATAGGGGCACACAGGCAGGGCCTTCTCTCACTCCCTGCTGCCTGGTTAAGCGGACTTGCATAAGTTCTATTTCTTAATAAGCTATCAAGCTAGATCTGACGCATGCTGGTTGTGGTGGTGCACACTGGTAGGATTTGCTGAAGGAGGAAGAGGCAGGAGTATCACAAGTTCAATGACAGCCCCAAGCAGGTGTGGTTAGCATTACCTCCAAACAGGATTTCCCCTACACCACAGCTGTGAGAATTTCAGATATAATAAATTATTTGACACAGGAATCAAAATATGGTATCTGAAATTCTTATCTCTACATATGAAAATAGAGAGAGCTTGTCTGGTATTATGAGAAACTTTGCTATGAATATTTACCCAAGCAACAAAGATCCAGAATGATGTTGAAGCTGCCTTTAACTTGATATTCCTAAAACGTGATTGGATGTCTGTCAATATCATAAGTCTAAATTTTTGGGAGTCCTGAAGTTATGAAAGACCTTAGCTCAAGACCAGCTATGAGAAAATACTCTTCTCTGATACCACCCACTGTGGATACAGCTGATTGCTGTATTAATATACAGCACTTGTATTTTATGTCTTTGGGTTGAATTTGTTATATTCATCAGTGGCATTTATTGCAATCTTCCTAAGAAAGAAGCTACATAAAGTACTACAGAGTACTTCATTTGAAAAACTACCTCTCCAAAATGGCTGTACAAGTTTGCATTCCCACCAGCAGTGGAGGAGTGTTCCCTTCCCTTGACTCAATACCCTCTCCAACATAAGCTGTCCTCAGTATTTTTCATCTTAACCATTCTGACAGTTGTAAGATGGTATCTCAGAGTCATTTTGATTTGCATTTCCCTGATGATTAAGGATCTTGAGCATTTCCTTAAATGTTTTTCAGCCTTTTGAGATCCTTTTGATGAGAATTCTGTTTAAATTTGTACCATTTTTAATTGGATTATTTTGATGTCTAGTTTCTTGAGGTCTTTACATATTTTGGAGATCAGCCCCTTGTCAGATGTGGGGTTGGTGAAGATCTTTTCCCATTCTGTATGCTGTCATTTTGTCTTATTTGCTATGTTCTTTGCTTTACAGAAGTTTCAGGAGATCCCATTTATTGATTGTTGCTCTCAGTGTCTGTGTTATTGGTGTTATATTTAGGAAGTGGTCTCCTGTACCATTGTGTTTAAGGCTGCTTCCCACGTTCTCTTCTATCAGGTTCAATGTAACTGGATTCATGTTGAAGTCCTTGATCTACTTGGACTTGAGTTTTGTGCATGGTGATAGACATGGATATATGCAATCTTCTACATGTTGACACCTAGTTATGCCAGCACCATTTGTTAAAGATTCTTTTTTTAGACATGTTAACCAGTTTATTATAGGCCTGGTGGAGTAGAGAGACCAAGAAAGAAGAGAAACAGGGTTAATGGCTGACTACCATAGCCAGTCGCCAAAGAGTGAGAGAGAGAGAGAGCATAGGCAGGAGGAGAGAAGAGCAGAGAAGGAGAGAGTAGAGAGAGCATAAATGGGCAGGGGTCTATCTTTTAAAGGGATCCTTTGCACCTGCATGCAGACTTAGATCCCATGGAACCCTGGGCTGACCCGGGTACTGCCTGAGTGGATTCTGACAGGTAACAGGGGCAGGCCAGCATAATGCCTGAACCTTTCAACCCCACCTTTACTTATTATTTAAAAAAGATGGGGTGTTAGACATGGCAGATTAAGGAATAAGGGCATTGAATTCTCAAGACTTTTTCCTGCTTATATTGGGAGTGTTGACCATCTTTGGGGGACCTGAGAATGTTGGGGTGCTGCCACATCCTGGGGTAGCTGGTTGTTTCATCACAGTCTGGGCTGTATAGAACTCCCTGGCACCTCCTAGACCTGGCAAGATGTTGACAGAGCAGAGGACAAGGTTAGGTTTAGAAAAAAATTTTTTCTTAGGTCCTGTCACTTGAGGGGAAGATTGTAAGATGAGGGAGGGGTTCCCAAGGAATCCCAACATGAGGGAGGGGAGTCCTGGGACCAGGGAAAGATTGACTAACTGGAGTGAATCTGACCTGTTTGTTTGGATCCAATACAGCTCCCTGGAACTTACAAGAATCCTTAGATTTTGTGGAAACATAAGTATTAGACACATATTCATGTTAGAAGCAAATTAGCAGAAAGCATTAACATTTTAAAACTGACATATTTTTTAGGACAATGAAAAGCATCTTAATCTTGACCTTGTAGTTATGATCGTATAGTGGTATTGTAGAACTTTACTGACTATGAACAGTAGCATGAGAAAGAGAAATCCAGAACATATTTCATTCTTTTTTAATGTCTCAACTCACTTTATCATCACTTAAGCCTTTTTATCCTCAGACTTTCATGACTTTAATTCATACACCTTACATTACCATCTTAGACCTTCCATTTTCAGACCTTTATACCTTCCATTCTCAGACCTTCATAACTTGTATATATCCACCATGTTAGACCTTTCCATTCTCGGACCTTTGTAACTACATTCCCAGACCTTCATATGCCTTACACTTTCCTATCTTCACATAGGTAAACCCTAAAATATCTGTTCCTGAAATCTGTTTTGCTTTAAGCTGGCAAGATTACCAGTCATCAAAAGCATCAGAGTTCTTGAGAAGGATAAGATTTTACCTGAATTAACCATTAAAGAATAACACAGACTTGCCAGCAGGATGCATGGACAGCCAGCCCCAAGGTCCTCCATCCATAGTAGCTGGCTACAGGACACCTGCCTTCTTGCTGATAGCATGTGACCTGTGGATTACAGACTACAGGAAGGCTCACCTACCATTGGCCCAAGCAACTCAGGGAAAGTCGATTCCATTGTCCTCTTGTCCATGGTCTGGAGTACTTTGTAGCAGTTGAGGTGAAGGGCGGGGTTGCTCAGTGACTAGCATTGTCACTGACTCGAGATGAAGTTTCTTCAGTGCCCAACAGTCTTCTTGCAGGAAATGGCATGGGGCCAGCAGCTGGCCTATCTCTCTGTTATAGAAAGCTTCTTAACAAAGCATTTTAAATGCCATGTTCTCTAGATCTTTGAGCATTTTAGGGCTGTCTGTCTGTTTAGTATCTCAGCAGTTAAAAATTTGCCTTTAGTTAGAGAAAAATCCCTTTTTGTAATAAAAAGCTGTACCTTTGTAAATGGCTTACAGGATGAACTGAGTGGTATAAATATTTTGTTAATTTGAAATAGACCTTTATGATTTTAAACTTTCATCATCATTTAAAGATACATGAGTTAAATTTAAGTTATATAGACTTAGCTTATATTTAAAATATAGTTAAATTAGACCTTTATGACTTTAAATGTTTACCATCATTTAAAGATACATAGCAATTTAGAAATATGAGACTTAGCACAGTTTAAGTTGCATATAGAGTTAGATAAGTATAAAGTTAAATTACAGGTACAGAGACAAGTAGGACTGGATAACAGTAAGAGGAACCAGAATGCAATCTCTGATCCATACATTGTAATAAACAGACAAGAGATTTAAAGGGACAGAGTAGACTTAAACAGAGAGCCCTGGAAAGACACAGTATTCTGTAAACAAGCCATGAGCAACAGGGCCAGTGAAAGAAGATATCACAGACAAAAAAAAAAAAAGAGCAAAAAGTCTGGAAGCCAGGTTTGCTGGCACAGGCCGCTGGGGTGGGTGTGCCTATAGGTAGGTCACATGGCCAAGATGGCAGCGACCATAAGCCACTTTTTTGTCTGTTTACCCGTCTGTTGGCTGCAACCAGAAAGGTTCCTTATGCATATCCCATGGGTAAGGCAAGTGGAAAAACTGGCAAAAGTTCCTCTCTAGATACCCAGTCGGCCCATGGGAGTTGCCAGGGTCCTGGCCCCGAAGAGGAACTCCGCTGTCCCAAAACTGAAAAGGACCTAGGGTCGAAACTGAAGAACAAAAAAGCACCGCTCCTGGAGCAGGATTCCAAACCTGACCCATGAAAAATTCAAGGGATATTTTACCGGATTGTAGCGAACAGGCAGATGAGTGGATTCCAAAGATGCTTAGTTGGAAAAGTGGCAAGTTGAAGTGTACAGAGTCCTGGCATCTCTGTACTGCTGTAGGTAGAAGGTAGTGCCAGGAAAAACCGAGATGGGAAGTGGGTTATGAGTTCAGATTTTAGGATCCCCAAAATTTCCCACACCCCTGGCGGGAGAGGTTTCGGGGAGAGCCTAAACCAAGTTGGGCGCCAAATATTATTCTTTTGCTTAAATTAGAAATAAAAGAAGAAGAGGCACAAGATGAGACATAAGATGAGACTTACTAGAAATGCTAACCAGTTTATTATAGGCTTGGCGGAGTAGAGAGACTAAGAAAGGAGAGAAACAGGGTTAATGGCTTACTGCTATGGTGGGTTGCCAGAGAGAGAGAGAGAGAGAGAGAGAGAGAGAGAGAGAGAGAGAGAGAGAGAGAGAGAGAGAGAAGGTGGGAGGAGAGAAGAGCAGAGAAGGAAATTCTTTCCTTTTTCCATTGTACCTTTTTAGCTTCTGTGTCAAAAATCAGGTGTTCATAGTGTGTGAATTAATGTCAGGGTCTGTGATTTGATTCTGTCGATTCACTTTGTATGCCAATACCAAGCTGTTTTCATTACTATAGCTTTACAGTGTTATTCCCAATACTGACTGTGATGAACAGCTGTCATTAGAAGATAATCTTACTGTAACTCACCTGATTTTTATTTCAGCTAATACTCTTTTATATGTCTAGAAAAAGTGAATAAAGCAACTATGCCATGCTGATTCCTTAGGTTTGCCAGTAATTTCAACTCCGCATGAATTATTTCTTGGCACACTGGCCAGAGGTGCTAATCAGTGGTATAGTAAATGTTTAGCATGCATGAAGTTCTGTGTTCATTGTTCAGCATTCTTTATCAAAAGAAAGGTCATACTGAACACACAATACAAGTAATTAACATGTTGATAAAAATAACTTTATATTGGGGGAGATAACACTTCTGTATACTCTTATTAACAAAACTATTTCCCTTTTTGTCTCCAAAAGGGAAACTATTATGGGCCTGTATTTGTATCTTTATATGGGAAGTTGTGGAATTTGTCACTTGATGTCACTCTTGGACTCACCCTGCAGGTCATGGCCGTCATGTTCAAGATCCTTTTGACAGAATTCTTCAGTGAGACACTGCTCATTATCATGATGGTGTTAGTTCCTTCATTTTCATTGATTGCATTCCTGATTTTTTTGGAAATGGTAAGAAATGTCATAAATTATTCCATAAAAATGTAATGTGTAGGCTATTTTCTGTGCATAGATCTACAGAGATAGAAAGTGGGTTAGTGGACTTGGGGAGTGAAAGCAGACATGAGGGATTGCTTTGTGATGGATGATTAGATGATCTAAAGTTGAATTGTGGTGATGCTTACACAAGTTATTAAAAAAAAGTCCTGAGTCTGCAGACTTAGAGTGGGTAGAATTTATGGCATGAAAATAAACCTCAATAAAACCATTAAAAAGCTGTGCCTTAGGCACTTTGCAAAATGTAGGCATGGTTGAATGCTATTAGAAGCTAAAGCCAGATTGTAAAAGAACTTCCTATTTCAATGGATGTTTATTAATTACTGAAGATAAGTTCATACATAATACTCTTCAACTACTCAAAAGCGTATGTCAAACACCATCCTGTGCTAGTCGCTGGGCTAGTAATTAGGGACACCTGATGAGCAAAATAGCACAGTTCTTCCTTCACAGAGCTCAGCAGAAACAAAGACAGATAAGCCCCAAGCAGATCACCATAGTTAAAGGTTACAATGGCAATGGGCAAAGTACTGAAGAAGAACATAAAAGCATAGTCGGGACACTTAGGAGTCAGAGAATTCTGGGTAAATGATACTCCTAAATGATGAATAAGAATTGTTGAGAGAGTAAGATAAGAAATAAGCATGTCCTGCAGACAAAATCAAAGGTCTCAAGAGAGGAAAGACCATGGAATATTAGAGAAAAGCTGAGTATTACATAAATGAACAGATGTTCAGTTGAGATCATACTTTTTGGGAACCTTCACTACTCTAGATGAAATGGCTTTAAGCATAATAGCAAGTTTCATTAATTGTGTTCTGGAGGGAAGTGGGAAGACCTGTCTACAAAAATACTTTCTTTGTTGACAAAGCACTGACTGGAAGTTATGATCAAAACTGGTCCCTTTGCTTAGTATTTTCTTCCTAAAACATAAGTAGGTGACATACATAAATCTAGATTTGTCACAGGGGATTCAAAAGTAATGACTTGATTTCTGCATAACTAGTTGAGGATAAAAGAATAATGTCAAGGACTACTTGTTATGATTGAGAAAACAGCCATCATTGAGATAAGAAGGGAGCCTGTGAGTAGGTTTATGTGGGATAATCATAAATATCTTAACTCTTAACATTTTCACAATGTCAACATCTCTCTCTGCTTTGCTTTCAGTAAATTTTTTAAGCCAAACTACTTTTTTTAATGGATGAGATATAGGTTAGCTGCCTATTGAGAAAGGGTATTTAGTAGGGGGTTCCTCCTTTGTAGGGCGTATGTTGTCAGTGCACATAGAACAAAGTGCATATTATTTAAATGCAAATTGTGAAGAAAGTATATTTAGCCCATTTTTTCTCTTTTCAGAGATCCTTCCAGCACTACAGTGAATTTGGAGAAATCAAATATGGTTTATCTGGGGTTGATCTTCTATTATGCCTAATAGTAAGACTTTTTCCTCACTATACATCCCTTAGGGTAGATATTCTTTGCTATAATTGTAAGGTCTTGTCTGATGCTTGCTATTTCTGAAAGTGTGTTAAACATAGTTTTAGGTAAAGCAATGACTTCCAGTCATGGATTAACTCTTAGAAAAATTTTTTGTGTGCATATATATGATAAGTTAACAATTCAGTATAGTATCCATTTTGGTTTGTTTGGTCTCTTCCCCATACTGCCTTTAAATTTGAAAGTATAAAAAAAATCAGATGCAATATGAATTTTCTGAATTATGAATATAAGGCAAAAATTTAATATGAGTGAGTGGGAAAATTATTTTAGATTTAAGGATGAAGAAAGCTACTGTCTTTCCATACTATCTGCCCATGATGCTCTTAGCAAAACAGTAAACACGAAGTCCCTGCCCTCATGGTGCTTATATTCTAGAAGAGGTATCCAGATAAACTAAATAACAGTAAATACTGTGTCAGTTGGAAAAGTGTCTTGTTACTTTCTGTTGCTGTGAAGAGACACCATGATCAAAGAAAATTATAGAAGAATGCATTTAATGGGTGAGTCCATGACCATCATGGCAGGGAGCATTGCAGCCTGTGGGCAAGCATGGACTGGAGCAATAGCTGAGAGCTATATCAGATCCACAAGCACAAGGAAGAGAAAAAGAGTTAACTGGGAATGATGTGGGCTTGTAGGCTTTTGTGACCTCAAAGCCCACTTTCAATGACACACCTGCTCCAATAAGTCCACACCTCCTAATCCTTCCCAAACAGTTCCACTAACTGGGGACAGTGCGATCATTTAAAACGATGAGCCTAGGCAGCTATTCCCATTCCGACCACCACAGATAGGAAGGTCTTGAATGATATTCTAATAGGTAGTAGAGAGATTGACACTATCCTGCTTCAGTATCACCTAGGAGAAAGAGGGAGTTTAATCAGATAGAAGATCATACAAGTAATTTGGTAAAGTACAAGATAAGCATAATGGGGTCCGCATGGTGTTCTAGATAACTCCAAGGATTCTGATGCAAATTTTAGTAGTTAAGGAGTCATTGGATGGTTTTGATCAAAGCACGGTGATCAAACGTAGCTATGGAAGGCATAACTGCAGTTTTTACATGAGAGTACCTATGTAGGACAAGAGGAGTAGAGGGAAACCGTGTGGGAATGCATTGCACGCTGAGGAAGAACAATGACATGCATCTGGATGGGCTTAACACAGAAGAGATAACTAGTTGCATTATGGGTCACTTTAAAGACAAAAAAGAATTTATTGAACTTTAAAATATGGGTTATGAATAGTAGAAACAAGATAGGATAAACTGTTGGGTTGTGTTTTCTTCCCCAACTTATAAGCATTTGCTGTCAAATTACCTATAAATACAGAAGAAACAGTTAAGTAACTTCATTAACTTATGTATAAACAAAGCTCTTTCTTTGCTCCTAGCCTTACTTTCATACTTTGCTGTTCATTTTTGTTCTGAGATGCCTGGAACTTAAATGTGGAAAGAATGTAATGCGGAAGGATCCCATTTTCAGGTTAGAATAACATTTAATTTCATATATAAATGAGAGCATAGCTTAATATTCCTATTGTTGCACTTTATTGGTTGATAGAGATTTCTATTTGCAATGCAAGCAATGTAACTGTTGGCATTATAGTCAATGGATTTCTGGCTCACTGCCAAGAAATAAAATCTGCCACTAACCATTATAGAGATACTTCAATTTATCAAAACTACAAAGATTTTCCAAGTATACCATCCATTCTGCCATATAAGGTGATATTCATCCTTGCATAGGAGAGATGGAAAGAAGAGATATTAACTAATAACAATTGATTTGATGAAGTTTTACATGTGGTCTGTGGAAAGTGTGAGCAGTGAAAGATGCTGAAACAAATATCTGATACGACTAAGGTGGAGCTGTAGTGACCAGTGGCAGTAAAAGTGACTTGAATTTTAGGAGGGCAGGGGCAGTACTTGATGATATTGCTGTTAAATACTGGCTTTAAAGGTCAAGGATTCTGGAAGGACAGCAACAACACTGAGAGAGGGACTCTGGTCAGTGGGATGAGAGTTCTCCATAAAGCTACAGCCACATGAATAATGACAATCAACCACCAGTCTATTAGAAAAAAAACTGGTGAAATCATCAGGAAACTAAATTTTGACAACTAGAAAACAATGTGCAACTCAGTTGTTTTCCACAGGATATCTCCACGAAGTGTAAAGGTTCAACCAAATCTAGAAGAACATATAGGTGAAGATGAAGATGAAGATGAAGATGTCCAAGCAGAAAGAATAAGGACATCAGCTGCCTTGAGTACTTCAAATTTAAATGAGGTTTGAAAGCATAGATACTGTTGAAAGCATACAAGAATTGTTGAGAACAAAGCTTGATATATTGGCTTTAACTTTGAAAGTGTGAAGCTTGGTACATCCCTAAATAAGTGGTCACCCTAGAAGGTTCTGGAAACTAAAATAACATAAAACACTATGATTTTGCTGGGCTGTGGTGCCACACACCTTTAATCCCAGTATTTTCTGGGGGTGTGACAGAGGCAGGAATATCTCTGTAAGTTTGAGGACAGCCTGGTCTCCAGAGCTAGTTTCAGAACAACCAGGGCTACACAGACAAACCCTGTTTCAAAAGAACAAACAAACAAAACCCAAAACAAAAAAAACAATGATTTTATTCTTCTTTTGAGAAAAATGAGTTTTAATAACTAGAATAATAATTTTAGAACAAAATAAGACCTTATGAGTTAAAGAATATAATATTTGGGGTAAAATGCTTAATAGAGACCAGGAGATTCAACCACACTTCATGCATGCTAAGCAGACGCTATTCTACTGAAACTTCATTGTATTTCCAGGCACAGGTTATTCTTTTTATCAGACTTAGATGCTATATTCTCCCCCAATGTAGTCAATTCCCTTCTGCAAAGACAGTGAATTGTCTTCCATGGTGTTCTGGTATTTTCCTAGTATGTTTGGAAACCAGTAACACTGTAAGTTAATGAATGTGTCTTATATTAGTAATAATGGTAATAATTACTCTCAACTCAGAATATGGATTGATTTATGGTAATCATCATGAAAATGTAGGAACATAAAACCTCTCAAATTTAGAGAAAAACCTCATTTCTATCTCTTCTAGAGACCAGTCATTATCGCCAACGGTCTGTACAAAGAGTATGCAGGTCAGAAGAAATGTTGCTTTTCAAAGAGGACAAAGAAAGTAGCAGCAAGAAACATCTCTTTTTGTGTTAATAAAGGTTTGGAACAACCACTTCTTAAATTTACTGTTTAAGTTTTTTTCAGCTAATTAATTTTTGTGTTATTAGAGAGTAGAACCCAGAGCCTGATGTGTGCTAGGCAACTATTCTACCACTGTTAGCATTCTTAGCTCTCCCTTTACTTCTTGTTTGGAGGCAGAGTCTCACTAAGTTGTCAAGGATGGCCTTTTGAACCTACCCTGTAGTTCAGTCAGGTCTTAAACTTGTGATCCTCCTGCCTCAGCCTTTTGAATAGATGGGAGTACAGGTCTGCATACACAAAACCATTAACTGTTATTCTTAGGAATGAACACACACACACACACACACACACACACACACACACACACTGTTTTAGGAAAAATGCAGGAAACTTCCTGCCTTTGTGAATTTTGCATTCTAAAGAGTCCATAAAAATAATTTATCAATAAAATATCACTTATTGCATATCAATGCTATGTAGAGCATTGAAACTTGTGAAATAACAGAGTGACATGGAACTGTATTTTATTAGAACAAGGGAAGGCTTTACTTGAACAGTGACATTTAAGTCAATATCTGTGTGACCAGAAGATGGGGACAGCAATGACAAGGATTTAGATACAGTGACTCATTTGGAGTGGTTGAGTTTAAAGCAAAGAGAGAAGCAGATGCACCTGTGTGTGGAAGGGATGAAGTATGAAGTCAAGCAGGGTTTGACTAGATACACTTCTTTAGATCAGCAAGATGGTACAGTTTACACCATGCTAGTAGGATGTTATTAGAGGGTGTTTTAGCAGACAGGTCACATTTTGTAGAAATTACATACTGTTATTTGTTTATGAATTTGAGAAGGAGCAATTTACATCAATTCAGATGAAAATTCATGGTAGTTGTGGTTTATTTTTGGTGTAAGAATAGTGTCCCAGCTTTCTAAGTTTTAGAATTTGTTTGCATGAGTACACAGGTACACACACACTCATACACAGTGCATGTACAATCTACTGTGGAAAATAATTGAAATAGGAAATCTTGGGGAGTGATATATCAATGTGGAATTAATAAGCTTTTGATAAAATGTTAATGATGAGAATTAAATAATGTGTTTTCATGACATACATTTTGTATATTTTATGTTAGAATTACTCTGAGGATTTACTGGCCTCTCAAGATTTCACTGAAAAACTATAAATCTGCATTTATTAATCATCCTTTTCTTTCTTTCAGGCGAAATTCTGGGATTGTTAGGACCCAATGGAGCTGGTAAAACTTCTTCTGTTAGGATGATAGCTGGGATCACAAAGCCAGCAGCTGGAGAGGTTAGTAAACAATGCAGAAATCATTTCCATTAAAAAAATTATAGTCATAATAAATATAGGTTATATATTTGTAAGACTTTTATTGGTGATTTTGGGTATACACATTTTTCCTTTTACTGCTTTTTTTATAAAGATTTATTTATTTATCATGTTTACAACATTCTGCCTCCATGTAAGCCTGCATGCCAGAAGAGGGCACCATATCTCATTATAGATGGGTGTAAGCCACCATGTGGTTGCTGGGAATTGAACTCAGGACCTCTGGAAGAGCAGACAGTGCTCTTAACCTTTGAGCCATCTCTCCAGCCCTCCTTTTATTGTTTTGGGTGGTATTTAAAAGTTTATAATAGGAATTGGAATATTACCAGGAGTCAAGTACCTGTTGTGTACCACAGGTTTTTAGGTACCACCTGAATTTGTACATCGTTTCCACCCTACTCACATGTGAAATTATGCTTGTACACTAGCAGATTTCATTATTTTCTGTGATAAATATGCATCAGTTTCTGCGACATGTTCTTGTTGTTTTAATAGTTCAGGTATTTGCCAGCTCTAATTTCTAGACTGTGGTGGGCAGGCCTCACAGACCATCAGTAAAGCTGCTTACTCTCATAGGTGGAGCTGAAAGGGTCTAGCTCAGCTGTGGGTTACCAGGGCGATGGCACAATCAAGTTTGGATACTGTCCTCAGGAGAACATGCTATGGCCCATCCTGACAGTGAAAGAACACCTGCAAGTGTATGCCTCTGTAAAAGGGCTGAGGAAGAAGGATGCTACCATTGCCATTTCAAGGTAAAGCAGAGGGGGTGTGTCATCCCTTTTTGTCAAGAGGCAGGGAGGTACTACCCACAGTGAATTTACTAATGAGGAACAGGAGCAGAAAGGCATCTCTACCTTTGTGGAGCATTGGTGGTAGAGCAGAAATGAGAGACCACACCTATTCAATAAAATAGGTGACAAAAAATGAGTACGTCTATGCTCATAAATAGTCACTGTTTCTAGGTTCCTAATGAGAAAATGGAAATAGAGTAAACATCAGTTTGGTTTCTCATTCAGAATTATAATGAAAAAAACATTTCATGAGGCAAAAAATGAAATAACTTTTTTATCATGATTCAAACTTTTAAACAATAGTGCTGTGCTTCTTTCAATGTTCTTATAATTATGGGTGATTTCATTTTCCCAAAGTTCTCTCTTAGTGTGTTATTTGCATCTTATTTTCTATTAGATTAGTGAATGCTTTTAAACTACACGACCAGCTGAATGTCCTAGTGCAGAAACTAGCTGCAGGAGCCACTAGGAAGGTATGTGTGGTATCCAGTGCTCTTCTGGGTGCTTATGTAGTATGGGAGCAAACAGAGGACATTTTCTTCCTTCATTGCAGCTGTGTTTTGTGCTGAGCATCCTGGGAGATTCATCTATCCTAATTCTGGATGAACCATCTACAGGCTTAGATGTGTCTGAGCAGCAGCAAGTGTGGTGAGCATTCTTCTAGGTCCCAGACCCACAGGGATAAACATGTAAAATGGAAGGAAATCCACAGGTTCCCAACAGTGGAAACTATACTAGTTAGCTGCTTTACCTTGGGTGGTATATGTTCTTTTAAAGGCCATGTGTTATAAAGGTTTGCTCCCCAGCCAGTAGTGCTGCCAAGAAGTGCTAGCTGGCAAAGATGACCTTGAAGAAGACATTGGCCCTCTGCTCCTGAAAAAAAGCAGCCATATTTCCCTGAGGCACTCACCATCATGGGGTTTTGCCTTGCCACAGGCACAAAGCAGTGAGTCTAATCAACCATGGCTTAGAATACCTGAAACATTAATGCAAAACAAACCTCTCTATTTGGGTTGATTATCCCAGGCATTTTAACACAGTGAAACAAATCTGGTATGTAATGACACCATATCAACAGCTATTATAGCAAATATTTCAGGTGATCAGCTTACAAAGAGGAAAGATTTGCTTGGGCTTGAAGTTTTGGGGTCTTTAAGTCCATATTGTGTTGGTTTAATTGCTCTGGGGCTGTGGTAAAGTAGCATGCCATGGCAGGGACACATGATAGTTCTGTCACTTTATACATGAAGGAGCAAAGAGAATGAAGAAGGCATTGAGGTGCCAGAATCCCCCACAGAGGCACTGATGTCCTAGATCTCAACTTTTAAAGATTCCATCACTTCCTAATGGCACTGTCTGGGGACCAAGCCTCTAGTACACAGACCTTATGAGACATTCAAGACACAAACTCTAGATACAGAGATAGTTCATGTTATTAGGAAAGCAAATATTTAACAAGTAAGTGGATGATCCAAAATGATCCATATTCTGCAGTTTGGGGCTTAATAATAAATAATTTTAATTTTGTATTTTAATTATTGAGAATTCTGCAACAATTTATTTTGCTGGTTAGACTTTTCCTAAAGAAATTAGTTTACTGACACAATTTCTTTATCTGTCAGATTTACTTACCCAACTTATTTTAGTTTTTCCCTATTCTTACCTGTGAATCACCCTTTTTGACTAGTAAACCTCTGGTTTAATGTCATGTTTGTGATTATCTAATACTTTCTCAAATTTAAAATAAATTTTGTTGTCATTGTTTAATGCAACTGTTGAAAGAATTATTTATGAATCCGTTGTATCTATCATTCATTTCCAATCATTGTCACTAGAAGGCCAACTTTCTTTTCTCAACCCATTTCCTTTTGCACCTTCTATTGTTTTAAAGGAAATATGAAGTGACATGTCCTTTTATTAATCATTATTTCAGTTAACATCTCCAAAAGACAAAGAAACTTCTTTTTAAAGTTTAATTCAAATACTATGAACACACCTAAAGTATTAAAAATTCTCTTTATTTAAAAAAAATCAGTCAGCATTGATTTCTCTGGTGTTTTTGAATACATGAATATGATTTTTAAACTATTGTTATCTATACATTTCCCTCTATTTTATCTTTCCTATTATCTTACTTTTGGTTTTAAATTCTAATTTTTACTCACTTCAGGCAGGCAATCCAGGCAGCTGTTAAAGACAATGACAGGGGTGTCCTCTTGACTACCCATGACTTGGCTGAGGCTGAGGCTCTGTGTGACCGAGTTGCTATCATGGTGTCTGGAAGGCTGAGGTAGGTATCTCTCCAGAGCCTGATTTGGGATTGCTGAGGTAGGTATCTCTCCAGAGCCTGATTTGGGATTGCCTGTAGACCAAGTCACTGTTAGTAGCTAGCTCCTTCCTTTTACCTTCCTCACTGATACCCTTTCTACTATCTCTGAAATTTAAGAATAACAAAACTTTAATGACAATGTTTTTCTCCCCCCATCTTGTTCTTCCTACTCATAGATGCATTGGTTCAATTCAACACCTGAAAAGGAAGTTTGGCAAGGATTACATTCTAGAACTAAAAGTCAATGAAACTTCCCAAGTGCCGTTAGTCCACAGGGACATTGTGAAGCTGTTTCCACAGGCTGCACGTCAGGAAAGGTGAAGAGAGCTGCTCATGGTGGAGAGCCATGTAGCTTTACATACCTGGTTTCTGTTAGCTTTGTGCCAACACTGGTGATTAGGCTTCACAGTAATAGTTAGGGACCTTGGAAGGAGGTGTGCTAAGCCTTCCAGGTTAAAAGAGGTCTGCAGATTACACAGGAGCATGTGTCTCTTCCTCTGGGAAATAGCAACAAAGATGATGGGTTTTTCTTTAATAGAATTTCCTTGTTTCAAAATGGAGACTGTAAAGGAGTGTATTGTATGCACATGTACACGTGTGTGTGTGTGTGTGTGTGTGTGTGTGTGTGTGTGTGTGTGTGTGTGAGTGTGTGTGTGTGTGTGTGTGTGTGTGTATACCTATGTGTTATTAGGAGCAGGACAAGAAGATAGAGCAGCAACTGAATTTAAAATTAGAGGGATAAGCACATCAGAAAAACAAGACACAACACTGTTTTTATTCTCGTCTTCACACAGTGTAAATGTAATTAATGATTGCCTAAGGTATATTCTAAAACCTGCTCTTGCTCTTAAACCTTCAGTATCATTAGTTAAAGATATATGTCTATGTATCTGTATGTATGTATGTATGTATGTATGTATGTATGTATGTATATGATAAATGTGGGAATATGATGAATGATAAGAAAGGAAGAGAGTGATCTGGTCTGAAGATATCCATCCCTGGAGGTCTGGTCAGTCTTACTGCCATTTAGGAACACTGCACTGTTAATCTGGGAGTGAGCTGAGGCAACAGCAAAGGTTGCTGTCAGGAGCAGCGCCAGAAGGAAAATGCCCTATGCCACCCTGTCCCTTAGAGGCTCCAGGGATTTTAAGTCTTCCCAAACTGGCAGCCACTCTTCCCAGCCTTGGAGCTCTAATCATTGTGACAATACTGAACTCGCTTGAAGTTTTGTTTTCAGCTTGAAGACTGTTCTAAGGATGTAGGTTAGAATTTCTGATCTTAACAATAAAACAGTTTGAGTTAACTGGGCTATGTAAGAATATAAGTAGTAGTATTCTGCCATTACTAGAAATGTCTACAACGGCCAGTTCCCTTCAAACATTTCAAAAGTTTTATTGGTAAATAATTTGGTTTCATATTTAACCTATATATTATCTTGTACCAATTTTATTTTTAAAGACGTGGTTAATGATACAAAGATTTATTCTGATGTTTATCATCCCCACCTTGAAACACAGATTAAATATAATGTGTTCCTATTGCCAGGTATTTCTCCTTGTTGACCTACCAGCTACCCATAACAGATGTTTATCCTCTGTCTCAGGCATTTCACAAGTTAGAAGCAGGTAAGAACAAACTTTTAAAGGACTTGGAGGATAATTTAACGAAGGGTGGATGTGCAGTAATTTTAAAAATAGGCCCTGCAGGGTGTTGATTTTAAGAATGGGAAGAGGTTCATCTGCAGGGGGACTGAAGCTGCAGAGGACATCAGTGGAGCTTAGCGCTCTCACTTCACATCTGCATTAACATAGGAAAAACCGTGACTGTGGCCTGCCTTGTCTATATGCTCATATTCCATTCCTGCCAAGTGTGCTGTAATTACCTCTCTCTTCTTACCTCACAGCCCACTTCCTCCCTGCTTTCTTCCCTCATTGATGTGCTCAGATTACACTGATGAGGTGAAAGCAATAGGAACCACTTACCCGCCAACATCCTTGTACTGTGCTGAAAGATTCAACCTTCTGTTGCTGAATGATAGCTAAGTCATTCTTTGATTGCTCAGAGCTCCTCTCACTACTAACCCTGTTTGTCTGTCTTACTCTCAGTCATCTAGATGGTTCCCAGCAGCAGATCATCACTGTGTGATTTGCTGAAGAACCCTAACCCTGAAGCTACTAGTCTTTCTGAGTTTCCATCACAGAGCTGCTTCTCAATAGCTGGGAGACAGTGAACAAAATTCCCCAATCCCTGCTCACCTCAGCATTATCGGTGTCCTCTCTACAAGGTCATCAGAGTGAAGGAGTTCATTTGCAAAGTGCCCAGAACTGTCTGCCTCATTGTGCTTGAGATAATACAAATCTCTGTTTGTGTCCACTCTCAATAGCCGACTTCCTGACTCTTCCTAATTGTTGCCGGTCAAACACCCTCTTGCCCTGGTACTCTGTACTTGCTCATTCTTCTTTTTAAATTTTTATTGAAGATGTTTATTTTTCATTTTACATGCCAATACAGTTCCCTTCATCCCCTTCTCCCACCCCCTGAAAAACTCCCCTTCCCACCCACCATACACTCCTGAGGGTGGGTAGAAGGGAGGGGATGGGAGATGGGAACGTGAGGGATCAAGAAGGCCAAGTTGGGGGAAGGAAGAGGGAAGAGGAATGAAAGCGATGTCTTGATAGAGGGAACCATTATGAGGTTAGCTCATTCTTCTTTCTGAAATTAAGTTTTCTAAATATTTAGGTTGTTGTTTCTTCACATTTTTATGATTCTGCTCAATAATCAAATTATTACTATAACTTCATCAATAGTCCTATATAAGAAGAGTATGCAATAGTTTTTGTTTTGACTTTTGACTGGTTCACTTTTCTCCATAGTGTTTATTATTATTATTATTATTATTATTATTATTATTATTATTATTTTGGTTTTTCAAGACAGGGTTTCTTTGTGTAGCTTTGGAGCCTATCCTGGAACTCACTCTGGAGACCAGGCTGGCCTCGAACTCACAGAGATCCACCTGCCTCTGCCTCCTGAGTGCTGGGATTAAAGGAGTGCTCCACCAACGCCCAGCAGTTTCACTTATTATTTTATTATACATTTAAATGCATATGGATATAATGTCTACATTTCTCCTGCTAAAAGGCACAGAGAAAGGCCAAGGGTTTTGTCTCTTCCACTCACTGTTCCGTTAATAGCACTTAAGAGTGGCGCTCACACAGGAGATCCCTACAGTATATCTGAATCTAGTGACAACTGTCATGTATATCTCCTGATGTCCCCAGTGGAGACCTGATAAGGTAGATGATCACTGAAGGGAATATTGATTTGGTCCTCTGAGAGAATATGCAGTGAAATCTTTCACATATGTAAAAATACTTTGATCAATTGTGTGGTTTCTCAAGGAAAATACATGTCTCCCAAAGACATACACACTAAATAGAGATTAGAAAATTTAATATGAGAAAATCCCAGTGCTAAGATGGATTTGGTATGCATTCATATTAACTTTTTGTTGCTGCAGCCATTATTTGCGAAAATATCCTAAAACCCTTCAAATTCACACTTCATCTGTAGAAACTCATATGACTCCTATCTAAACTCCATATATACTTCATGACATTGTCTGTCCTGCAGTTATTTATTCCACTTAACTTTTATTTGTTTTAATAATTTCATTTTGGAGTATAGGACTTTGAAAATTTTCTTGACAATAAACTGTAAGTCTATGCTCATTGTCTTTTATTGATTTATGTATTTTTCAGTGAAGCATAGCTTTAACCTGGAAGAATACAGCCTCTCTCAGTGCACACTGGACAAAGTAAGTCAGCTTATTGACTTTGTGTCATCACTGTAAATTTCATGAAAGGGACATGCATTTCCCTGGTCATTTGGAGGACAACTAACAGCTCAGTAATCATTTTCCTGTGTAGGTATTTTTAGAACTATCGAAGGACCAGGAACTGGAAACTGTTCATGAAGAAGCTGATACAACTGTGAGATGGAAGCTCCTCCCTCGCTTAGATGAACTATAAAGTCTCAGACCTAATCATTCTGTTATCCTACAAACTTATGTCCCATGTAGTAATTAACAGGATTAACAATTTCAGTTGTTTTCACATCAATGTTAGACATATTTTATCTGCTTAGTCAACCACAAAACAAGATTTATAGTAATTCATGCACTAAAACTTAAAGGCTTTAAGAATATATAAAATACTGGTAAAGTACTGTAGAAGCAAAACTACAAACTCAATTTTAAAAAATACTAATTTGTAACAATTATCAGAACATTAACTTGCTGAAATAGATGAGGACTACATTTAGTAGCCATTAGCTGCATGGGAACTTCACGGTGGTTAATAAATATAAAATCTATAAATTTTCTTTTATATAAAATATGAGCTATTATTTTTCCTAAATCCTTTTCAGGAATTATTTCAACAGCAGTACAAGTTACAAGGCTCTAAACTCACAAATAGATACACATCTTAAAAGCAGTTCAAATACAACTTTTGAAAACAAAAGGAATCACAGCAATAATTGTTTTTTTAATATAAATACTAATATCCTGTTCTTAGCATTTCCTTCATCTCTTCATCAACAGTGTTCTGTGCATTTGACACTGCTTTAAGTCCATTTTCTACTTGCATCAGTTTATGTACACATATGTACACTGTATGCAGGTCTCTCATATGTCAGCTTTACATATTATTTTAATTTTCCCTTGAAATACCTATATAATCCTGAATGTCACCAGAAAATATTTCAAGGCCAGGCTGTAATCCTACTCTAATTTTATAATATTTTGTATAGCTTAAATATAACATTTTTCTGTTCACTAAAGAAGTTTTGATAGTTAAGTGCTTATGCTGTTGCCGAGAATCTGGGTTCAGTTCCCAGCACTCACATGGCAGCTCATAACTGTCTGTAACTCTAGTTCAGAGGATCTGAGGTCCACTTCTGTCATTCTTAGGCTACTGCACACATATACGTGCATAGACGTATACTCAGGCACCCCATATACAGAAAATAATTGTTTTTTTAGAAAGAATATTTGTATAATGGAGAAAATACAGAAATTAAATAAAATTTAATAAAAGAGCCACTACAGTTCTTTCATAAAACTTCAATTGTGTACTTTTTAAATCCATTTTTATAGAATTTCATACACATTTCCTAACTACATACTTGTATTTACTGATGTAACATTGGAATTCTTACCTGCTTGCAAATTTATATTATTACTGTTGAAGCACTATATGTTTGCATTTATATTTGTGTTAATTATATTCTTTGCTCGTTTGCTTTTGTGCTTTCATCTTTTTACTACACATTTACAGGATTCATATGTAATGAACTAGGTTAGCTATGTATTTCTTCCAAGACAGCTGAACACCACTATCTTGGAAGTCTGACCTGTCCCAAGAGCCAAACATTTTAAGTGCTTACTTGTCAAAGGTGAAGGGATTAAATTTTAAGTATTAAGGATTTTAAATTAATGAAAAACTTGTGTTTAAATCCCTACCTGGGGCTATCATCTAACATACTGGATAGTTCAATTCCAAAGTTAATCAGTGTTTTGGCCTCATCTTCATCTGTAAGGTTTGTAGAAGCTGTGATCATGCTTCTCTCCTCGAATAACATTTGTTTTTATATTTTAGCTTACCGTTATGTTTACTATTCTCCCATAAAATTAGTCATTCTCATCATGATCCTGTGCATCAATTTCACTTACAAATGGATTTCTAAATTTTGAGCATGAACCTACTTTCCCTCAAATGAAATTGTAAGTAGCTCCTTCAAAGATAACTATAAAAGACAAAAAAATCTGTGTGTGTGTGTGTGTGTGTGTTTTGTGTGTTGTGTGTGTTATGTGTGTGTGTGTGTGTTTTGTGTGTTGTGTGTGTTGTGTGTGTTATGTGTGTGTGTTTTGTGTGTTGTGTGTGTTGTGTGTGTTATGTGTGTGTGTGTGTGTTTTGTGTGTTGTGTGTGTTGTGTGTGTTATGTGTGTGTGTGTGTGTGTGTGTTTTGTGTGTTGTGTGTGTTGTGTGTGTTATGTGTGTGTGTGTGTGTGCGCGCACGCACACACACGCACGCATACTCCTGTGCGTTTTGTGTGTTTGAAGATTGGCTCACTCTACTCTTATACAATGAATTATACTTTAAGATGGTATATCAATCAACATTTGTACTAATCTTTCATTATTAGTTTTAGTAGTTAATATTCCTGTCCATTCACTAATTTCAGTCAGCCAATGACCTCTTTATTGATTGACTTTAAGGATTTCATCCATGTGTATATTGTCCATAGACCATGTTTATTCTCATTACCTTCTCTTGTCTACCTCCCACCCCACTACTGTTTCTACTTCCCACCTAATTCCCTTACTACTTGCGTGCTGGCAAGTACCACTGAGTTTAATTAGGGTTACATAATGAGCAAAGATGGGGTTATTTATCACAGCATGGGCAATTTATCAGTGGCTGCACTGAAAAAAATGTCTTGTCCTCTGTCCTGATTGGGCTTTGTTTGTTTGTTTGTTTTTGTTTTTATCTTTTTTTGTCAATTTGACACTAGCAATGGTCATTATTAGGGAAGTAGGAACATTCTTAAGACTGGCCTGTATGCAAGTCTGTGGGGTCATTTTCTTCTTTAATAATTAATATGGAAGGGTTCAACCCACTGTGGGAGGTTTTGCCTCTGAGAAGGTGTTCCTGGATGGTATAAACCACAGTGCACAAGCAAGTAAGTAGCATTCTTCCATGGTCTCTGCTTCAGTTCCTGTATCCGGGATCCTGCCTTGAGTTCCTGCCCCAACTTCTCTCAGTGATGGAATGTGACTTGAGAATTGTAAGATGAAATAAAACCTTTCCTTCCAAGTTCATTTGGTCATGATGTTTTGTCATAGCAATAGAAATCAAAACTAAGACACCCTCCTCCAGCAACTACAATTGCCAGTAGCTCCCCAGGGAGGGGAAAAGACCTTCAAAAGTGCATACTCCATTCCAATTTGTTAATATATATTGTTTTGAAGCATCAATTCAGAGATAAATTTCACTTTCATGCTAAGTAACACCACCTACATCATAGGATTTTTTTTAACAAGGCTTTTTAAAAAAATTTAAATTAGAAACAAGTCTGCTTCACATGTCAATCCCAGCTCCCTCTCCCTTCCCTCCTCCCCTGCCCCACCCCTGCTCTGCTCCCCAGGGAGGGTGAGGCCATCCATGGGGGATCTCCAAATTCTGCCATATCGTCCAGGGCAGGGCCTAGGCCATACTCCATGTGACCAGGCTGAGAGAGAATCCTTCCATGTGGGATGGGCTCCCAAAGTCCATTTGTATGCTAGGGAAAAATACTTATCTACCTGAGGCCCCATAGATTGCTGGGGCCTCCTCACAGAAACCCACATTCAGGGAGTCTGGATTAGTCCCATGGTGACCTCCCAGCCATCAGTCTACTGTGTCTAGAAAATGCAGTTTCCTTGGAGTTGCTCATCACCTTTGCTCTTAGATTCTTTCTTCCTCTACTGCATAGCTTTCCAAGCATTAAGGAGAGAGGTGTGGTATAGACATTGAGGGCTAAGTCCAAAATGTTTCAGTTTATGCAGTGTCCATTTATATGTCTCTATATTAATTACCATCTAGTGCAAAGGAAGAAGCTTCTCTGATAACGGTTGAACAATGTACTTAGTTATGGGTATAACAATATATCGTTAGGACTCATCCAAGAGAGACCAGTAGAGAGTTGGAGTGTAACACGAATTAATAAATACCCAGAGACAGATATTGGAGTCCCAGCTGAAGATCAGGGAAGCAAATCAGCCAAGCTACCAGAGAGCTCTTACTTCTAACAGGGCTGCATTTCTATTCTCAACATGGCTGGAGAACGAATGCCTCCTACTGAGACCTTGCTCCTCTCTTATATACCTCCCTAATGCTGAGATTAAAGGCGTGCGATCCCAAGTGCTGAGATCATCTTTGTATAAGGTGTTTCTCTTTAGGACTGGATCAATCTTGTGCAGATCTGGGTGGCCTTGGGCTCTCAGAGATCCGTCTACCTACTTTAATCCTGAGTCCTAGGATTAAAGGTGTGTACCACCAACTCCTAGCTTCTGGATGCTGGATTAAAGGTGTGTGCCTGGCTTCTATTGCTTGTGACTATCTTTGCTTTCTGAATCCTCATGCAAGCTTTAATAAATCATAAATGATATACCACTACATTAGAGTTAAGTCTGGTAAAGAAAAGAGGTGAATAGAAAATGGTACAGTCACAACCCAGTATGGCTGGAGTTGTAGACAAGTCAGAACCAGATGGCAGAAGGGCTTGTGTGTTTTCAGTGTAGGCAGGGCATCATCACTCCTGAGAGGAATGTGACAAAAAGCATGTCGTTAAGAGTGTTTATTTGGTGTGGAAGAGTGTTGTATTCTTTTTTCTAAGAGGCAAATAGGCAAAAGATAGAGATGTATAATGTATATCCAGTATCTAATAAATTTCCAGGAAAAAAAGATTAGAAGTGAAGCAATAGTTGAGGAAGGGATTTATTTGAAAATTTCCCAGAACTTCAAGATCAATCCAAACTTCAAAATCTTTGTAAATGACAACAAAGTTCCACACAAGACAAAACAAAACCTACACCTGAACATGTTGTCATATTTCATACTGTTGTAGTGAAAGAGAAAAAAATTCAATTTCCTATACATTCTTATCAGCAAAACTACAGGAGACAAGAAAAGTTACATTATTTTTAGCACGGAGAAGACACTAATTATAACCAAAACCCAACAAGAGCAGCATTTGATATGTTTTTCCCTTTTTGCTATCTTATTCCTTAAATCCCAAAGATATTTCTAAAATTGCTTTTTTAAAAAAATTTATGTGTGCGGCTGTCCTACCTGCATGTATATCTGTGCACCATGTTGCCGGTGGCCAGAAGAGGACACTGGTGCACCTGGCACTGGAGTTACAGATGGTTGTGAGTCACTATGTGTGTTCTGGGAATCAAATTCGGCTCTTGGGAAGGAACAGCCAATGCTTATACCTGATAGGCCATTGCTACAGCCCCAGATCCCAAAGATTAAATTTTAAAATGATTCCTCTCATGTGCTCTGGGTCTCATAAATGTGGAGACTCAGGCTTTCATGGCAAATTCTTTGCTCAGCATGGCACGATGAATAAACTATACAGGTGAAGTTTCAGGTTCAAATATGTTGAACCTGTAGGGAGCTGGAAGGGTGGAGAAAAAACTGAATGCAGAGGCTGAATTTTTATATCACTAGAGTAACCGAAGTTCAAATATGTTTGTTAGTACTTAAAGATAATCATTAGTGGATCAAAATTAATATCCAGCACTTTCTAGACAAGAGATGGCATAAAGGAATCCACAGAAAGGAACAGAGAAAACACAGTCTCTGCAGAAATGGAAAACTGGAAAGCAGCAGGAAAAAATTAAAATACACTTAAAATAAAATGAGTGGAGGAAATTGATTCACCATTTTAAAGACTTGTATTTCTTTTATAAAAGTAGAATTTAAAAATCAAATTAAATAAAAGGAAAAATATAATTATGTTACTTAACAAGGAATCTTGTAAAACAATGGTGCTTGATCAAAATATACCTAAGAAATTAAAGTTAAAGTGGAGGGCTAGAATATATCATTAAAAGGATATATTCCAGGAGAAAAGTGCATAAAACAGAATCAAGTATAATTTACTTAATGTATGTCTATAAAGATTTATTTTCATTTTATGTGTGTGGGTGTTTTGCCTAAATCACTGCTTCTCAGCCTGTGGGTCAAATGACCCTTTCATAGGAGTCACCTAAGGCCATGTGCCAAATATTTATATTATGATTCATAACAGTAGAAAACTTACAGTTATAAGTTAACAATGAAAATAATTTTATGGTTGGGGTACCACAACATGAGGAATTATATCAAGTGGGTCATAACATTAGTAAATATTAGTAAATATGTCTTTATGTCATATGCATGCAATGTCCATAGAGGCCAGAAGAGAGCATCAGATCTCTCTGGAACTGTCATGTGAGTGCTGGGAACCAAACCAGTACTCTGAAAGAACAGAAAGTGATCTTAACTACTGAGCTATCTATCTAGTCCCTCACATGTTTTTTAAAAATAGTATCTATATAAGGAGGATATCAGACAATGCCTACATGTATGCAGTTCAACTAGGTCTGAGGAAAGAAGAAATATATTCTTTTCTTAAGAAATAATATTCTTTTCTTAAGAAATAAGACATTTGTCTACATTACAGTCTCTGTGTACAGAATGTTAGCAGTGTTACTTGAATGTGCTAATGTGTGTTCTACAGAAGGCAGCAGAGATACAGAAATAATCAGAAGATTTGTTCTCACTGATTATGAGTTCAATCTGGCAGTACAGACTTTGCTGAGCAATTTCTGTATCTAATATGATTAGTAAACAAGGAAATATGCTTGAAGGAATATTGAAGGAATATGACATATCTATGTGATGCTTTGTCTTCCATGCACACAGATGTTCATGATAATGTAGCCATTGCCTGCAGCAAACATTTGACAACATGGGGAACATGTCATACAGAAAACCGGTGGTTGTCTACAAAGAAATTTGTTTCCTGGGACCTGATGTTAATGTAACAATCAATCCCTTCCTCACCCCCTTCCTCTCTCTCTGTCTCTGTCTCTCTCTCTCTGTCTCTCTGTCTCTGTCTCTCTCTCTGTCTCTGTCTCTCTCTCTGTTTCTCTCTCTCTCTCTCTCTCTCTCTCTCTGTGTGTGTGTGTGTGTGTGTGTGTGTGTGTGTGTGTGTGTGTGTGTGTTGGGGGGTGTATCATATCTGTGTATGGACTCAGAAAATTCAGACAAAGGCCAGAAGACAACCTTGGCTATCATTTTTAGAAACTTTGCCCACCCCCTTTGAGACCAGGTCTCCCATTAGCCAGGACAGAGCTCACTAATTAGGCTAGACAGGCTAGCCAGCAAGCCCCAGGGATTCTCCTGTCTCCCCACCTCACCCCTCCACCCCGGATCCTAGCACTGTGAATTTACCCCAAGCCAACACCCCTGACATTTTTACCTGGTTTCTGGGAATCAAACTTAGTTCTTTATGCTTGCAAGGCAAGTACTTCTACTAAGTGAGCTTTCTCCCCAGCCTGCAAACACAACATCTCTCTAAATATTCTCCTTTCTGCCTTAAGGTGATGGGATAAACAGGATACACACAATGCTATCAAGATGTAATGAGAATTCAGATTTACTGTGAAAACACTGCTTCATTGTCATGTGTAGACCCAGCTTTGAAAAATCTATGACAGGCTTTGAGATATCATCTTAGCTGATGTGTATGTTTATTCCTGTAATTTAGGATATTCTTTTCTGCTCTGCTGTGAGCTATCCTTTTATTGATTTTGTTTAAATTATTGTTGAGAGTCAGCTCGCCTGTTGGAGTCTAACCTGAAAGAAATAAAAACGTTTCTAAAAAGCCTAGCTTCCTCCCGGTTTGATAGTTGCTAACATTCCACTGTGTCCAGCCAACCATCTGCAACCACAAATTCCCTGCTGAGGAACTGGCGGGAGGCAGAGGAAGAAAAAGCAGCTCGGGAGTTACTATGTGAGCAGAGCTCTAGCAGCCAGTCTGAACTTAGCAAAGAATTCTCTTCAGAAACCAGAGTAAAACAGAACCATTCCCGGTAAACAAAATGAAAACCAAGATGTAGCAGTGCTCCGAATGAAGAAATGTGAATTCTGCTCCAGGACAAAGATCTGTGGATGAACTTTTTGAAGATTCCTGTTTGAGCTTTCCTCAGTAAGTTAACTTCTAAACTGTAGTTATTGGCACTTAAATGTAATGGACAAGAAAAGGCAGCAAAGTCAAGTTAAAGAACCAGTGGAAGTCATTAACTGTAGGAAGTTTCTAGCAAGTTATTTTGATTTTTCAAACCTTTGAGTGCTTTATACTGTATGGCTAAATAGCAGTTGGAAAACTAAGATTTTTCCATTTTACCCATGACTAAAGCATTTTGCATAAACAGCACATATAATGGAACAGGCAAGTGGGTAAGTGGAAAGGAATGTAGCTTGTTTGCCTCTTGCTGTTTTCAAAGTTATTTGGATTGCTTATTCCTTTATTGTGTGCAGCGGTTTTTGGTTTTACTGCCAGAGGAATGTAAACATCAGGGTACAAGATTTTATGAGTTTTGAGTTGCTTTTAACTGACTTGAGAGTATTTAATCAAGAAAACTTAAGAAATACTCTACTGACCCTGTTTATCTTACTAAATATGTAAAATGATTTGATTTGTGCAATGGGTGTAATCCCTCAGTAGCAGTAATACTGTCCAACTGGCAAATTACTGGCTGTTAACAACCAATTTATTATTTCTAAACTACACAATTACTATTCAGAACATTTTAAGCTAACTTAGTATTTTATTCTTCTAGAACAAACAGCACTTTGCATGAATATGTACGCTGGAATAATTAAAGCTTAACAACCAGGAACAAATAACATAATGCATGATGGTTAGATTATACAATTGCTCCTATTTATGAGTATTTTCCTCTCTATATATTAACTATCTAAGAAAGAAGTGTTGTCACTTGGATGCTTTGGATACCAAGGCTTGCCACGAAATTGATTTCTAATTGAAAATGCAGTTTAGTATTAATTGGAGCTTCCAACTGTTATAGCCTATTGATGACATTATTACTTGGAGATTGTTTATGTAACTGGAAAATCCAAACACTGTAAGCAATATGAAATTATCTAGAATGTTCATTTGTCTTCCTTGGACTTAGATGCTATTGACCTGTGTTTTTTGTTTTTGTTTTTGTTTTTGTTTTTAAAGTGGTTTTCGAAAGTTTTTCAGACTTCAATTATGGAAGGTCAATAAGGGGTTGAGTTAATCATTGTCTTGGGTTCATGACATACAAAATGCCTATCTTTTCTTTTTGTTTATTTATTTCCTTTGACTCAGAAGTTCCATTTCATACCTAACCTCCATCCCTATTTCCCACTGCATGAGATAATCTTTTAAAATTGTATTCAGTAACGATCTCTTAGTTACAGGATCTATTTTAGTAATATGTATTGCTCACAGTATGAATTCATATAAATTAGATTGTTTAAAAAAAGATTTAGTTTACAGCATATTATTTAAGAGTTCTTATGTTGAGCTTCGGGTATCAACCCATTGCTTTGGATTCCTACAGAACTGTATTTAATAGTATTTGTAAAAGTGTGTTCTGTGACACACGGTCACAGTGATCTGTATGTGGAAGAGTCTGAGTACAGGTCTCTTGGGAACCCATGTCTTGGGTTACAGACCCAGGAACAGAATTGACTGGGAGTGAGGTTCTGCTGAGTAGCAAGTGGTAATTAGCAATAACTACTAGTAATTAGTAATAACTAACTAGCTGACAGGGTAACAAGAGACCTCCACCAGCCTATATAAATCAGCTTATATACAGCTGATTATACATCCCAGCTGCCAAGTTTCATGGGGACAGAGGCATGGGACGTTTTTAGTCTCTGAAAAGTCATTCCGTTGGAGAAAAGATTCTCTCTCATAACTGTTTTCCTTTTTAATTGTTTTCAATAGATTTTGCCATCTCATATTTTCTTTCCTCTGTTTTCTATGTTTGGTGCCCTTCTTCTCTAGGCATATAATTGGAAACAGCTGTTCAAATGTTTCTTATTGGTTTGATTGCACAATGTTTTCTATTTCAGACTTCCACGATTACTTCCTTTACATCCTTTAGAAAAAGAAACAAGTCGAAATGAGGAAGAGACACTTGAGGGTGGGTCAGCAAACGTGGGCTCTTTTCTGCAAGAACTGGCTCAAGAAATGCAGGATGAGAAGAGAAACAGTGATGGTATGGTTCAGAATCTATGTGCTCTTTTTATTTAGAAAAGGAAAAAGTATTTTCTCAGTGATATCAGCTCAGCAATTTATCATTAATTTTTTATATATCCCAGATATAATTAACAGGCCACATTTTTTCAAGTCCTATATTTTGCTACTATTCTTTTCAAATAAAAATTTAAGTATGTAACATTAAATACCTTTCTAGAGACATTTTAAAAGAATTCATATTCAGAAATGCCTCATGAAATGAAGCTCTACCTTTATACTACAGAGATAATAATTAACATCTGGGTTAATTTGGGTGTCATGAAGGCAGAGACACTGAAGTTCAGGGCATCATGAAAGAAACAAATTTTAACCTATAATTACTTTGGAGTGTAACCTAAGGTTAAAAGAATGAAAATGCCTCTCACAAAGAACTACCATTGGCACTCTCCATTTTCTCTGCATTTCCACACCCAAAACAATTTTCTGAACTATCTGTGACATCAACAGGACAAGAATAATTTACTCACTGAGGTTTACACCAGTGTGTATTCTCAAGCACAGAAGGAAGAAAGCTTAATGTTTAGACATTGACATGGATAAATGTCTCATGAAAAAGAGATTTTAAGAGAGGAACTTTAAGTTAAATATATACAGTACTGCAGGAGTGTGAAATGCAATGGATACTTTAAAAATATTTATTGCACATTACCATGAATACATGAAAGTTTGGTGATCTATACAAAATGAAAGACTGTGATCATTTCTAAATAATAATAATAAAGATAGGCTACAATGGTGTAGATGATATAGTTAGCAAAGTGTGCACATAGTTGTGTGCAACAATATAATGCTGTTTTTCTTCATATTTGAAAAGATTCAATCCATGTGATTTCATCAAGAAAGTGACATGCAAGTAATATATAATTAGCTTTGTTTAACCATTCTACTATGCATACATGTATTGAAATATGCTATACACACAAATGAATATAATTTTGCTATTTAAAAATCAAACACATACATAATTTAAAATGTCATAAAAATGTAATGATTTTTGTAAAGATAATGTTGTTTGCTGGGAAAAATACCAACCACAAAGAAATTATAAAACTGTGGAGCGATACCCATGCAGTTATCATGTTCTTCTCTACAATTATACTGTAGCGACAAGGTCAACCTGAAAGCAATGATGTGCTTATAAATGAACAGAAACAAAATAATATTTGGGCCTTTATTTTTATTGTACTAGTACTCATTTTGTTTTAACAATATTTAGATATGTTTTCTGTAGAATTAGTGATAAACACAAATTAAAGTCACTCATTAAAAGAATTAGCAAATTAACGTCTTATTCTATGAACAGTGTATGTATTCATCCAAGAAATATTTGATGAATGTTTAGATTGTCAATGAATAAAATATGCAAGGCCTTTAAGCATAAAGCAATGGTCACATAAATATTAATATAGAAGCTGAGAACCTACTTTAAGTAATTGTTATACTTCCAAACATTTATTCTTTTAAACTCTGTGTATGCATACACATATATACATACATACAGCTAAAATTATGTATAATGAATGTGGTAATCCACGAGAAAAAATAAGTAAATAAATAAATAAATTCTTTTTATAATTGACATTTTCATGCATTTATATACATAATGATTTTAGTTACTGTTAATCATTATCCTCTTTCACTAGAATCCTTCATGTCACAAGTGCCCATTCTGCTTTTATGCTTTTGTGTGTATGTGAGCCACTGAGTTTAATTAGTGTTCTCTCTCTGAATTCAAACTAAGATGATAAAATGAATTCTTTTATCACTGGGCTTCAAACATGTACTGTTGTATTTACAGTTCTAGAATATAGTGACCATAATAAAGAACTTCAAAATTCTTTTGATGAGCATTACTTTGCTCTTTCTTCTATGTGTAGGCAGCTGAAGAACAAAATAGGCCTTGTTTCTGTTTATGGAAGTACTTAAGTACTCCATGCTACCTTCCTTTTCAAATACAAATTCGTGGTGCACTCCTGTGGCCATGTGGTATCTGAAGAGTCTGAAGAGACTTCTCTTAGAGTTGACAAGTATCTGGCCTTGCACTGACAAACAAGAGAACATTTTCAGTTATAACTGCAACCACTGTCACAACTCTGTCTTGATGAACAATGCACATGTTACAAAATGTGCACATGAAAGAACAAAAGTAGGAGCTGGAGATCTAGCTCAGTGGTTAAGAGCACTGGCTGCTCTTGCAGAGGACCTGGGTTTGATTCCCTGCACTCATATAGCTGCTCATAGCCATCTGTTAACTCCAGTTCCAGGGGCTCCAATGCCCTCTTCTGTCCTCTGCACATAAATGAAATGGATCTTTAGAGAATGAAAGTAAAATCAATTACTCTAAAAGGGGCGAACATATGGGATGGGAGCAGCATAACAGGATGACATTGTTTCATTTGTTTGTGGTAGAAAATCTGATGTTCTTTTTCTCTCATTTCTGTGTAGGAATGGTTTTTCTCACTTCTTCTAGTATTTTTTGCATACCTATTATCCTTCAATTTACATCAAGTTCATGATGCTCCTCAAATTCCTGAAATGGATCTCGGACGTGTTGATAATTTTAATGATTCTAACTATATTATTGCCTTTGCTCCTGAGTCTAAAACTATCTATGAGATAATGAGCATAGTGGCATCAACCCCATTCATGAAAGGTATGTTCTGGCAGTTCATGGAAAAATTCCCTTACTTTCAACATACACAAATTTACTTTAAGATTTTCTTGAAAAACAATTGTGTTAAATGTTGGCATTTCTAGAGTTGATTAATAAACTTAATGGATATTATTTTCTGATATCAAGAAGGTTATCTCACTCGAGTAACATCTTTGAGCAATTGTACTTCAAAGAGGGTTAATATTCCTTATAAAGCATATCAAAATGAGATAAATCCTGGGTTATTTAGATGCATGGTTTTTCAAGATTCTGGGGTATAGTGGGAAATTACCAATATGGAGTCAGGTAGAAATATAAGGGTATTTAATAGGGAAAAGCCTTACTTACAGAGCGACCTAGCCAGCCGGCGTGGGAGCAGTCTGTACGCAAGCCCAAAAGAGAAACTGAAAGCGAAAACACAGTCACCCTACATCCCCTGACCACGCCCTCGAAAGCTGTGAGGGCGTGGTCAGGCACACCTGTAGCCAGCCCCTAAATAGGCGTGGCTACAGCTTCCCCTACAATTCCCCTTTTAGTCTAAAAGAGGATTAAAACTTAACAGTTTAAAGTATCCAAAATTAACAATCATAAAGGTAAAATATAAGAAGATACAACAATCTGCTTATGTCACATCCTAACTATCTATTTTAACTAAACCCTAAAGTCATCTGAAAGAGGTGTCCAAGCCTGAACACCTCCTTCCAATCCCAACCATAAACAATAGGAAGCTATCCCTAACTAGGTATATACTCTATCCTAAGTGACAACAATGGGGAAAGGGAGCGTAGCATTCTCCAAGTTACTTCCTGCTGAAATGGGACGATGATAGTCATGTGGGGTCCTGTAGGAAGAAAATGTTAGTATCCAGTCCATGTTAGATGGGATTCACTTGATTGAAGATCTCACTTGAAATCCTCAACTTGATTGAAGTCAGTACCCGAACCTCTGGCCGGAGTGTCAGTTGAAATGGAGCAAGTTGGATCCAGTGCAGTCGAGGAGGTGTGGCCCATTTTCTTTCCAGGGTGTCCAGGGATTGCTGTCAGGCAGGTCTTCCATTTGCTGTGTGGGACTCAAACACAAACAGCTAGCAGAGAAATGTTTGCTTGTGTATGTACACATACTGGGGAATGCAACCATGAGAGCATAACAATTATGAGAGGGTGTACACCTTGAGAGAAAGATCTAAGAAAAGACAAAGACAGTCCCCAAATTCTTTTATTCTGTATTACATCAATTGCCTTCTTGATACAACACAGAAACACTAAAGTTTAGTTAAATAACGTGCTTGGATTTTAGAGGAGGAAAGCCAAATCCACCTCTAAACCCAGCATTGGTTTAATTGAATAGGGACTAGGAAATAAAGAGAAATAGTTCTCTGAGAGACAGCTGTAAAGTCTACCATATGGCACGTTCCTTTTGTTTGATGGTTATAGCTACCTTTTCTTCCCAAGTATCTACCCATGCAGTGTCCTTTGCCTTCTGGAGATGAGTTTTCCTGTGAAGATAAACGCAAAACACTTCCCTTTCCTTTGGGGGGTTTCTATTTAGTTTATAAGATATACCTTAGTAGAATACCTGTCATTTGTCCTCGTCGAGAAGTTTTTCCTTTTCCACTCGAATCTTGATCAACTTTGATGGTATCCAAAGTTTTTCTTCTCCTGTAGAAACCAATGCAAAACCCCTACCCCAACGTAACACATGTCCTGGTTTCCAGACAGAGGTTAGTACATCTTTGAAGTGTACTGGCTGATTGAGTTCAGCAGTTTTTTCTGTAGTCCAGTGTCTTTCTGCAGCTGTTTGTCCTTTTTCATTGGCATTAAGAAAGTTTAGTGTTAATAAAGCATTATGCAAACTATGTTTGGGGGAGGGTTTAGTCTTCCAAGCTTGTTTGTTGAGCATCTCCTTAAGTGTTCTATTAGATCGATCAACCACTGCTTGTCCTGTAGGATTGTGTGGTATACCAGTAACATGCTTTATGTTATAATATTTGAAAAATTGTTCCAATTTTGTAGAGACATGCTGGAGCATTGTCAGTTTTTATTTGTGCAGGTATACCCATAACTGCCATCACCTCTAGAAGGTGTGTAATAACAGAATCAGCTTTTTCAGAGTTAAGAGCAGTAGCTCATTGGAACCCTGAGAATGTGTCTATAGTATGATGCACATATTTCAAGTTTCCAAACTCTGCAAAGTGAAAGACATCCATCTGCCAAACCTCATTTCTCCAAATGCCCTTAGGATTACAACCTGCTGGCAATGGAGTTTGAGTATAAAAGGAACAAGTAGGACAGTTTTTCACTATCTCCTTGGCTTGTTGCCAAGTGATGGAGAAGTCCTTTTTCAAACCTTTGCTATTTACATGATGTTTCTTATGAAATTCTGAGGCTTCTAGCACACTTCCAATTAATAAACAATCAATCTCATCATTGCCTTGTGCTAGTGGGCCAGGCAGACCCATATGGGATCTGATATGTGTAATATATATAGGATTACTTCTGTTTCTGATAGTTTCCTGTAATTGTGAAAACAGAGAAGTTAATTCTGTATTATCAGGAACAAATTCTGCAGTCTCAATGTGTAACACGACTCTGTCTGCATATTGGGAATCAGTAACTATATTAAGAGGTTCTGTAAAATCCTTAAGTACCATGAGAATTGCATATAATTCTGCCTTCTGTACAGATGTATATGGACTTTGAACTACTTTACTTACCTCACCTGCTTTATAATCTGCCTTACCTGATTTGTTGGCATCAGTGTAGAAGGTAAGAACTCCAGAAATAGGAGTTTGTCTTACATACGTGGAAGAATCCAGACTGTCTTTTTTATGAATTTAATTCTGTCAGTTTTGGGATAATTGTTGCTAATTGTTCCCAAAAAGTCAGTAAGAGCTATTTTGCCAATATTCGTTATCTTTCCATAAGGAAGAAATTTCTTCATTAGTTAAAGGTACTATAATTTCTGCTGGATCTTTTCCAGTCAGCTGATGAAGTCTTAATTTACCCTTTAAAATCAAATCAGAAATATTTTCTATATATGTCTTTAACTTTTTATTCTGTTTATGTGGCAGAAATATCCATTCCAATATAGTGTCTTCCCTCTGCATCAGAATTCCAGAAGGGTATTCTCTGGATGGCAAGATAACCAGACTACAGTCTAAATTAAGGTTTATCCGATCTACATGTGCATCCAATATTGTGTTTTCTACCCATTGTAACTCTTTTGCTGCCTCAGCAGATAATATTCTAGGACTGTTTAGGTCCTTATCACCGTTAAGGGCCATTTTTAAATGCTTTAAGTCATGTCCTTCTACACCAATAATCATCTGTAATTGAAAAATTTCCCCTAATAATTTCTGAAGAGAATTAAGAGTTTGATACCAATCTCTCCTAATTTGTACCTTTTGAGGTCTGATTCTTTCTAAGTCTATCTTGTAACCTAAATAGTTAATAGAATCTCCTCTTTGTATCTTTTCTGGGGCAATCTGTAATCCCCAACGAGGCAGAACTTCCTTCACCATTTCAAATATACGTTTCAAAGTTTCCTTATTAGAATCTGACAAAAGAATATCATCCATGTAATGATAAACAAGAGATTGTGAAAATTTCTTACGAATTATTTCCAAAGGTTGCTGTACAAAGTGTTGACACAAAGTAGGGCTATTTAGCATTCGTTGTGGCAAAACCCTCCACTGATATCTCCTAACTGGCTGTGAATTATTAAGAGTTGGTACAGTAAATGCAAATTTTTCTCTATCATTTTCCTGTAACAGTATTGTGAAGAAACAGTCTTTTAGATCAATGACTATGATAGGCCATCCTTTAGGTATTAAGGAAGGTAATGGCATTCCAGGTTGCAGAGAGCCCATTGGTTGAATTACCTTATTTATGGCTCTCAGGTCTGTCAGCATTCTCCACTTACCTGACTTCTTTTTGATAACAAATACAGGAGAATTCCAAGGACTGGTAGATTACTCTATATGTCCAGCATCTAGCTGTTCCTGTACTAACTTTTTTAAAGCCTCTAGCTTCTCAGAGGTCATTGGCCATTGTCCTACCCAAACTGGTTCATCTGTAAGCCACTTCAGTGGCAGGTCCTTTGGCTCCTCTGAAGGTCCATCATTTGTACCTAGTTTCTGTACAGCATGGATAAATGTTTTCCATAGCATCTTACCAGATCTTTTCTACTATCTAAAGATTGTACATAATTTGTATCTGACACTGGAGGAATATTAATCTGAGTATTCCATTGCTGTAAGAGATCACGACCCCAGAGATTTATAGCTATATCTGCCACAATGGTTTCAGTATCCCTTTCTGTCCTTCCGGTCCAATGCAGACCACTGAGTTAACACTCTGTCGAACTCTAGATAGAGTTCCAATTCCTAAAAATTGTACATTTGCCTCTCTAAGAGGCCATTTTGAGTAATAATAGTTACATACGCCCCAGTGTCCACTAAGCCAGAAATAACCTTATTATTAAATATTTTCACTTTCAACTGAGGCCTTTTATCATTAATAGAAGCTTGCCAAAATATGTGTTTCTCATTTTGTCCATTCACACTTGATTCTTCATCACTATTCAAACTACCATCTAGAGCAGTATCATTTTTCACAATAGGCAAAGAACTATCTATTGTTCCTGTGAGAGACTGTCTCCCACTGCTACTGGGAATGACCCAACCTTTCTCGATGTGGGAGCCTTCTTGAGGTCCCCCTCAGGGCTTCCTGACCTTAAGGGGTTTCCTTGTATGTCCCTGGTCGATCTACATTCATTGGTCCAGTGTCTGCCCTTACCACATCTTCTACACAATCCAGAAGGCAGTGGCCTTCCATATGAGGCATTGTTAGAATTCATTTGTCTACAATTTCTCTTAGTATGTCCCATTTTACCACAGTTGAAACATCTAGGTTCCTGGAGCCTTCGTGGTCTCCAGGGGAAGGCTCTTCCTACCCAAGGTTCTGGTTCATAGTAGTAGTAACCTCTAGCCTCTTGGTGTCTATGTTGACCTCTGTAAGGTGCTTCTCCTTGTCAAGCCCTTACATCCTCACCTCTAGACCTGTTGCCGTTTTAAACCTTTGAAGATGGCTTCTCCTACCCAAGCTCCAGTATCTTGCACATTATAGTGAATGTTGGCTGCATACAAAACCCATTCTTCTAGCAGAGCTTATCTGATCTTTAAAGGCAAAAGTATTCTTTTGCATATAGGGTTTGCATTTTCATAAGTTATTGTATATATAATTGATTGTCTTGTTTCTGGATCTGTTACCTGTAATTCTACTGCCCTAGTTAACCTTTGTAAGAAATCCTGGAACTGTTCTGTAAGTCCCTGTTCTATTCTGGTATAAGCTTCTAGGCATTCTCCTGGCTCACGAACCTTATCCTAGGCATTTAATGCTGCTTTCCTGCATAGAGACAGTATATCGTCATCATTTTCAGCCTGAACCTGTGGGTCAGCATAAATACCCTGACCAAGAAGCTTATCTAGAGGGGCTTCAAAACCTTCCTTTATGCCCTGACACTCAAGGAGCTTTGCCTCTTCCCTTACTAATGCCTTCCATTGGATTTGGCATGAATTCTCAAGTACAGCTTCTACCAATCATTCCCAATCTGTGGGTGTCACCCTGTTAAAGGTTGCCCATGAATGTAATAGCTGTTTTACGTATGGGCTATGGAGACCATATGAGACAACTGATTCTTTAATATTCTTAAGATCCTTCAGCTGTATAGGTTGTCATTCATAAGCCATCCATCCATGAGGGTGTTTCTTAGAAGCTGGCTTTTCTACCATGGTATCTGGGTACACTAATGGTGTATGAGTAACAACCTTAGAAGAATAGTCACGATACCTGGGTGGAGTAGGTGCCTGGGATTGGAGTGATTCTGCTTCTGAGGCATCCCAATGATCTTTAAGCCTAGCAATGATATCCTTTTGAAAAGTTTCAATCTCCTTAATCATAAAAGATTCCAAGCACGTTAGTGAATCTGTAAATTGCTCTAACTGCTCATCTATATGTTTTTCTAGGTCTTTAATACGATCATCCTTAGGCAGCATCTGGATGGCATGGATACTGTCTTCTAGGTATTGGAGTCTAGATTCTAGGTCATGATTTGCTGATTTTGAGTCCTCAGCAATCGACCGTATGGACCTATGTAATCTGTCAGCCCTGTACTGTAAATTATCTTCCAAACATTCAAATCTAGACTCAAATTTCTGACCTGCTACCTTGGATGCTTTAATAACTGATTGAATGGCATTGTCCAGTTCTTCAACCCTATGCTGGGTATTTTGCACCGTTGCATCTAGTTGATGAGTAACATTGACTATCTGAGTTTCTAGCTGGCTACAGATATTCTTTAGCTGGTCATGGTCTTCTGACATGACCTCAGCCTCTAAGGCCTCAGACATGGAGGATCTCTCTGTGTTTATCTTATCATAAATATGCTGCATCTCATCAGACAGCTCTGTCTTTAGTGTATTGGACACAGAGCCAAGCTTATCATCCAATTTCTGTTCCACTTGCTGCACAATTGTGGTCTGACCTAATCTGTTCTCCAAAACCTCAATGAGTAAAGCTGTTATTTCCTGTAAGTAGGTGGTGAGGTTATCCTTACCCCTATTCCTGAGTCCTCTGGCTAGTAATACTATTTGTACCAGCAAGCTAACTGCCATTATGGCATATAGGCCAGTAATTGGCACATTAACCTCCTCCTCAAACATTGAATTCATGTAATAAGCAAAAATATTACCAATTTTAGCAAATGATAAATATTCCACCATAATTTTACCTGATTTCTACTCCAGATGCAGTAAATATATTTGACCAGCAGGTAGCACAGGTGTTCAGAGCACAGGCATTCAGTTAGCCCAAGGCGTTTGGCAGCAGTTGGTCAGCGGTGGAGAGAGGTCACAAAAGTGGCTGCACTTAGAGAGTATAAGGCCGCAACCACTGAAACAGATGCTGCTTTCCAGCAGCAGCAGCCAGGGGAAGCCTCTGCTGAAAGCCGAGGCCTACCTCGACTCTAGGCAGCTAGAAACTGTCTCTGAGCTGGGTGGATGGTTCTGAGCAGCTCAGCTGCAGCGGGTCGGCTGCTAGCCAGGAAGGCCTGTGGAGAGAGGGCGCTTTTTGGGCCTAGGCCGTGGGCCCGATGGAACCCACAGCCTGTCCCAAATGGGGTGTAGGTTTCCAATATCCCACTTCTGACACCAGATATAGTGGGAAATTACCAATACAGAGTCAGGTAGAAATATAAGGGTATTTAATAGGGAAAAGCCTTACTTACAGAGCGACCTAGCCAGCCGATGTGGGAGCAGTCTGTACGCAAGCCCAAAAGAGAAACCGAAAGCGAAAACGCAGTCACCCTACATCCCCTGACCACACCCTCGTAAGCTTGTGAGGGCGTGGTCAGGCACACCTGTAGCCAGCCCCTAAGTAGGCGTGGCTACAGCTTCCCCTACACTGGGGATAGTCAATGGTGGTGGCAGCACGACTTTTTAGTACTTCCAAATATGCTGAAATCAAGGGAGGAAGTGAGTAGTGGTGTCAGAATCCAATAGCAGTATTTACAACAAAAGCAGATGCTTGGATGTTCTCTGTTTCACAATGTAATTGATGGCAGGAGAAGCACTTAATGCCTCTACAGTAGCATGACATCTTTCCTTGGGGTCAGCACAATAGCAAAGAAGCTATGGGATACCTGGAGATTCTGAGGAGACCCCTCTTTGAGCTAATACATATGCACAGTACAGCAACTAAAACAGTTTTTAGTAATTGTACTGGTAGGAGAGTCCAAGAATGCAGTTCTAAAGTTAGAGATGTGAAGTAGGAGAGATCAGATAGATACCCAAATAGATACCTAGAGCACAGGCTCATTCTCTCACCTGAATCTTTGAAACCAGCAAGTCTTAGTGTGGCAGAAAGGAGAGGCAACAGTCTAGGTTAGGAATTTTATGGGGTGAGAGTTCTTGTCTCTCCAGATAGCTAAGAAACCACTGGAACTAAGTTAGGTCAAAAGGAAGTTGGCATGAATTGGGCTTCTACTTTAATGATGATTCAGAGCTCAACAAATAGATATTTTAAGCCCATATTTTCAGGATGAAGTGGAAAGAAATATTTAACCATTTTTATTAGAAGATAATAAAGATGAGATCTTATAATGAAAATACTTATAATGAAATTTACTATTCTTAGTAAATTAAGAGAAAATAGCAGCATTAACCCTATGCAACCTATGCTGTTATTACACAACCAAATAGACAAGAGAAACTATTGTTTTATAAATGTTCTCTTCTAGTAAATAAAAAGGTCATAAAAATAGGACATCATAATTTTAAAACTGTGAGTGCCTATGAGCCCAGGTTAGTTGTTTTTGTGGGTTTCCTCATTCATTGTGGCTTAAATTTTTGGCTAAATTCTTTGAAGAGGCATAAAATATTTTCAATAAGAGAATCTGCCAGGGGCTGGCTAGATGGTTCAGTGGTAAATAGCACTTGTCACTCTTGTAGAGGACCTGGGTTTGATTCCCAGCCACACCTGGTTGCTAACAACCATCCATAACTTCAGTTCCAGGGATTTTGAAGCCTCTGATTTCCTCTGGCACCAGGCACACATATGGTACACTTACATACATGCAGGAAAACCATTCATACACAATATAAATAAATCTAAAACTGAGTATTTGCCACAGAATACTTTCAGTTTGATTAGAACATTGGAAACATCCCACTTCATTCTAAGTGTGAGTGTATTAGGGAAGAAATAACTTGAACAAAAAGACCTCTATGTTCTTGAATCTGGTGTGCTGCCGTTGGACCACATGGGAATCTTACTGAACTATTCCCTTTCTCCCCATGGCAGGAAGAAGAATCGTGGCATGTCCTGATGAAACAAGTATGAACGAACTAGATTTAAATTACTCAATGGATGCAGTGAGAGTCATCTTTAAGGATACATTCTCATATCATTTGAAATTTCCTTGGGGTCACAGGATCCCTCCAGTAAAAGAACACAAAGACCATTCAGGTAACTTTGCCAGCAGGAAAAATATATTAATGTAGTTATTACTGTTATGTCATTAGACCCAAGGGGCACACACAGAAGAAATGCAATGAATGATACAACTCCCTTTGTTAATTTCCTTGCATGAATGGATTGATCCTTTTAAATAAAGCCTATATTGTTTAAAAATATAATTTTATTGGTATATATTCTTTGCATATAGTGATGGATTTTATAAAAACATATTCAATCAAGTATGTTGTGTACTTTGGCCACATTTACCCCCTCCCTTTTCCCTTTTTCCTCTCCCCTCAGTTCCCATTCATTCTTGCTTCAACAATCATGCCATTCTCATATATGTATATATGGTTTTATGTATTTACATAAAATCTAGACTCTATAAACTGGAGAAAATGTGATAATTTGTCCTCAGTTTGACTGGTTTTGTTTAACATGATGACCTCCTATGGTATCCATTTTCCTGCAGACTGCATCAATCATTTTTCTTTATGGCTGAATAAAGTTCCATTGTATATAGGTGTATCCACTCATCTCTTGATAGATGTCTAGACAGGCTCTATACTTGACTAGTGTGAATAGTGCTGCGGTAAATATAGGTGTTCATGTATCTCTATGGTATGAAGATCCAGAGTCCTGGCATAACCTCCAGCTAGACAGATTTTATGTATAACAGCTCCACTTTTATTATTTTTAGGAGACTCCATGCTTATTTGAAAGTTATGCTTTTAAGTTTGTTGTTCCCCTAAGAACTTATAGCCTTCCCATGACTCCAAGATCAGCATGAACTACAAGAATGAGATCCTGTTTCAAAAGAACCTAGAAGTTACATATGCTATTTGTTATGTTCTTTGGTTTATTAAAAGCTTCAAGAAATTTCCTTCTCAGTCATTCCTACCCATTTAAAAATACCTCAGTGTTTTCTATGTTAGTGAGTTTATTCTTTGGTTTTTTGGCAGAAACAACAGAAGGAAAAAAATTTAAAATTGAAATAATTATAAAATAGCACGAAAAATAATCAAGAGTTCATCTTAAAGAATCTGGACAAAGCAATTTTGGTATGCCCTTTTTGGGCATACAGATTTTTATTTATCCCATAGCTAAGACTGTCTGGTCACATAATAGTGATTGTGTCTTCTTTTCTTGAAGCTCCTTGTGAAACAGTGAACAACACAATAACTTGTAGAAATTCAGTCTTCTGGGAGAAAGGTTTTGTAGCCTTTCAAGCTGCCATCAATGCTGGCATCATAGAGGTGAGTACTAAGTTAAAGGAAGAGAAGTATACTGAAATTTGGTAGGTAAAGATATGGATTGTCTTATTTTGTAATTTATTTGCCTTTAGACACTAAGCATAGTATTCCAAACAGCTTCTGTGTTCAGTTGTAGTGTTAAGGCACTGATGACTTGAAAATATACATAGTATAGTCACTTTTTAAAATGTTTTATTTTATTTTTTTATTTTTATTTTTATAATTGTAATTAGACCAATTTTTAAATTAGAAACTTTAAAGCAGAGATCCTGGTAATACAGAGATTAAAAAGTATAGCTCTGTGCAGCCATTATAAGGGTTCAGGGTCTACTATGGGGTAGTAAATCAAGTTCTGGAGAAACAATAAAACATGAGCTACTCTGATTAGAAATTCCAAAGAAGATCCAGTTTGAAGTGTTACTCCGGTTAGTTTTTAAAAACAAGAGTACGTTTCTTTTTCTACTGAAGGACTTAAAATAGAACCTTGGGTATTCCAAGAACTACAAGCTAATGCCTTCTTATAGATTTAAGAAAAGAGCCCAAGGTTGCAGTTAGATTAATGATAATAATTTGTTCACTGGTGTTTTTCTTCAGATGACAACACATCATTCAGTGATGGAAGAGCTGATGTCAGTTATTGGCGTAAATATGAAGATCCTACCTTTTATTGCCCAAGGAGGAGTTACAACTGATTTTTTAATTTTCTTCTGTGTTATATCCTTTTCTCCATTTATATACTATTTATCAGTCAACATTACCCAAGAAAGGCAATACATTACAATACTGATGGCAATGATGGGACTTCGAGAGTCTGCTTTCTGGTAAATTGCATGTCAATAATACACCAATCAACATCTGTAAACAGAATAACTTAACTGTGGGGGGCTTCTTAGGCTTGTTTATGTCATACTTGGACTTGGTACTTTAGTAAACTAGGGCATGTAAGAATGTTTGAAATACATGGACTCACATGCTCGGTAACCAGAATTTTCTGTGTTTCTTTGACTTAAGGAAAGCCTAAGGTGTTTCCCTATCTTTAGGGAGCTAACAGCACAGAGGATGACTCTTAGTTACTAAATATTATGTTTATGTGAACCAACATGTATGAGAAGTTAAGAGTTTTTATGTAAAATGAAATATGTATTTCAGATACTATGCTAAAGTGATGATGACTTTTTTTCACATGAATGTCAAATTTTCCTTGGATGAACTGAACATTATTTTCAGTGTTAGAGATGGTGTGGAGAGTATGCACAGTTCCAGGAACTTTCTAGTGTCTAAAGAAAAACACCATTGAGTAGGAAGACTAGACATTTTACTGGCTAGCTTGTGCCAAATTTGGTATTTTGTCCTAAAATAATGTTCATTATTCTAAATGTGGAAGTAAAGAAGATAGAGGCTGGAGCCACAGGTCAGCTGTTAAGAGCACATGCAGTTCTTGAGGACCCCAGTTTGCTTTCCAGCATTCCAGTCTGAGAGCTTACAACTGCCTGTAACTACAGGTCCAGGGGATCTTACAACTGCCTGTAACTATAGGTCCAGGAGATCTTGCAGCTACCTGTGACTACAGCTCCAGGGGAATTTTACAGCTGCCTGTGACTACAGGTCAGGGGAGCTTGCAGCTTCCCGTAACTATCTATAGGTCAGGGGGACTGATGCTTCTGTTCCCCACAGGCACAAACACATGTGTGCAATACTCTCCCCACACCCACCCACAGAGATGCACAAATATATAATGTAAAATAAAATAAATCTTTCAAAACAGAAATGGAAGATTTGATACAATGCACAGTGGTTTTTTTTGTTTTGTTTTTTTTTACTTTTGTCCCTTTGTATATTAAAATTATGTCCATGATAGTGAAGAGAATTCCTTCATTGTATTTTAAAAGATGTTGGAAACTATGAAGAGCCAGTGGAAGATAATATATTAAAAAATCTAGCAAGTGGAAATTTAAAAATATCAGGGCCTTTTTCCCTCTTGGAGGAAAGACTGATATTTTATCTGAATGAAATTAAGAAGTTTATAGAAGGCAGATAGATGAATAGTTTCAGGTAATCACAGGAGAAATAAGACTTCCTGAACTTGATGGGATTTTCTACTATAAATGACAGGAAACCAGCTGTCCACTGTAGACCTATCACTATATTATAGCCACAAAATACCCAACTGATTTAATTCTTTAATCTTTTCCCAGAGAGGAAATTGAAATTTAAGGAAATTAAACAATTGCTTCTTAATATATTTAGTTATAATGTAACAGAAAATTTTAACCCAAGTCTGTGACATTACAGGACCCTGTGCAGAGCCTCCTTCTGTCTTTGGCATTAGTAGTAAATATACCGTCTTCATATCTACCTACTTGGTTGTATTATCCATGGAGATGCCTTGTGTATTCTTGTACTGAATCATCTATGTCAGCAGCTGGCAGGTTGGGAAGGAGTGGCTTCCTCACTGGAAGCTGGGAAGAAACTTAAAAAAAGCAGTGATTGCTTAGGGAACATAAAAATCTATTGGGAATTCAAATGTCATTGTTTACAAATGCATTCTCATTGAGATACAACCATACACCGGGCATAGATTGTCTGTGATTGCTCTTGCACTGTGAAGGCAACACTGATGACAACAAAACTTGTTTGGCTTGCAAAGCCTAGAATGTGGGCGGTATGTCTCCTTGATGCCCCGGTTGTTTCCATGATTTCCTTATGAAAGAAGTTGAACAGAACTGAAAAAGCAACACAGATTCTTCCTTTCATTCTTCCTAAAAACCTTTCTTCATCACATTCATCTTCTTGTCCAGTTCATGTTCTTCTTAGTTTGCTTGCTTAGCTACTGTTTTAGTTTCATTCTGTCACTGTGAAAAGCAACAAGCTACCTGGGGGAAGAAAGGATTTACTTGGATTAGACTTCCCTGGTCAGAGTCCATCGTCCAGGGAAGACAGGGCCAGAACTCACGATAAGTACTCAGAGGCAGGAATTAGTCCATATTTGTCTTGCTGGCTCCTTCTCTGGCTTGTGCTTAGCTAGCTTTTTTTTAATACAGGACCCCCTGACTGAGGAATGTTGCCACCCACAGTGGATTGGGTCCTTCTGCAGCATTCAATAAGTCCATGCCTCACAGACATGTCCACAGATCAAGCTGATCTAGGCAATTCCACAACTGGGACTTCTCCCATCAGATGGCTCTAGGCTCTATCAAATTGACAATGTTAATTAGGGCAGCTATTTATTGTACACAGTTACTTGTTTGTTTGTTGTTTTAAATATACTTTTCTGTATAGAATACAAGCTTTAAGATGAGGAAGTTTTCTGATTTGTTAGAAATTACCCCCTTTAAAAGACATTCTTGATAAATCACACACTTTTAAAGCCATTTGCTTAGTAAGTAAATGGAGTAACTGAGTCATAGCATTTACACTAATCCTGTGTTTCTTGGGCAGGCTCTCCTGGGGTTTGATGTATGCTGGCTTTATCCTTGTCGTGGCTACTTTGATGTCTCTTATTGTGAAATCTGCCCAAATTGTTGTCTTAACTGGTTTCATGGTGGTGTTCCTTCTTTTTCTCCTGTACGGCCTGTCTTTGGTAAGTTGGTGAATTCTCCCCCTCCCTTTCTCCTTTCTTTCCACCAATCATGAGTCACTGTTCTGTGCAGTATTTGCACAAGGCACTACCCATCTAGTATCCAATTGAAAATTGAGGAGACATACTTTCCAAATGCTGTGCTGGCCATCTTTCAGTCCCTATAACAAATGCTAACAAGAAGAAAGGGGGTTCGTTTATTTTTCCCCTATCGCTTTGGAGCTCTCAGTCCAAGGTTGGTTGATTCTGTTGCTTTGGCCTGTGTCTGGGCAGCACAGCATGTCAGCAGTTCATGGTAGATCAAAGTTGCTCATGTCAATGGATGCCAGGATGTCAGGAAGAGGAAGAGGCAGGGCTTTCATAACCCCCTTTAAGGGTAAGCATCCAATGACAGGAAAACTCCCCATATGCTCTGCTTCTAAAGAGAGATGGTGACATTAACATGAGTCCTTTGGATAATACTTATCCAATATGAAATTCCTTTTAGTGTGTTAGTGATAGTCCTCAGACCGCCATACCGCTAATTTTTTTCTCCCCTCAGATCACTTTGGCTTTCCTCATGAGTGTGTTGCTGAAGAAACCCTTTCTCACTGGTTTGGCTGTCTTCCTCCTTACCATCTTTTGGGGAAGTCTAGGATTCACAGCGTTATACAAACATCTTCCTGCCTTTATGGAATGGACCTTGTGTTTTCTTAGCCCCTTTGCCTTTACTGCTGGAATGGCCCAGGTAAGAATTAATGTAATTGTTTTGTTTCATGTTATTAAAGCCTGTTTTTATTTATTTGTATGTGTGTATGTCCACATGCACAGGCACGCTGTGACATTGGATTTCAGAATCTGACAGCTTGGCCGATATCAGTTCTCTCCTTCCACCATGTGGATCGTGGGGACCAAACTCAGGCACTTTTACCAGCTAAACTGTCCCAGGATTTTATTTTTGCACACAACACTCTAAACACATTTCTTCTATGATTTATGCAATATGCACCAAACACTGAAGTGTTCTCCCCCTCCTGTTTTTTGTTTTTTGAGGCAGGGTTTCTCTGTGTCTTTGGAGGCTGTCCTGGAACTAGTGCTTGCAAACCAGGCTGGTCTCAAACTCACGGAGATCCACCTGCCTCTGCCTCCCGAGTGCTGGGATTAAAGGTGTGCACTACCACCATTTTTATAGATAAAGAAATTTAAGGGATAAGAAACATTTTTAGTTTTCTCTCTCATATTTTTAATTTCCTTTTTGTAATTTTTAACAATTATAATCACATCATTTCCACCTTTTCCTTTCCTCCTTCCACCAATTTCCATGCCCTTCCTCTCCATCTGCATCACTCCCTTTCAAATTCATGGCCTCTTTTTCTTTATTCTAGTTTCACACACACACAAGCGCACACATGCACACACGCACACACACACATGCATAGAGACACAAATGCATAAATATGTAAATACAAGCTGAATCCTTTTAGCGTTGCTCACATGTATATGATTTCAAGGTTGACTACTTGATATTAGATAACCAACTAGGTAGGGGACTCTTCCTTTGGGAAGACATTCTTTGTCTCTCATTATGAAGTTTCGTGTAGTTTCTTTATTAGGGATGGGATTTTCCTCTTCCGTGTTAATGTGTCTACTGGCACTGTCCTTTTTCAGGTCTTGTTTAGGCGTGTTACTGAGGTATAATGAGTGTAGTTTCCCTAACATATAGGAGAACCACATCGCAGCAATTTTTCTATTCCTCTGGTTCTTAAAATACTTCTTCTCTGTCTTCTATTCCCCAAGCCTGAGTGAGGTACAAGTTGTGTTGTCAGTGTATCCATTTCAGCTGGGAGCATCACAGTCAACCCCACAGTTTTGACCAGTTGTTTTACATAATGGTCTCCACCTGTTGCAAAGAACAACCTCTCTGGTGGGAAGTGAGAGCTGCGCTTAACTGTGGGCATAATAGCAAGTATTTAAAATGCAGGTAGGAGCCATGCTGATTCATGAAGTGACAGGAGCAGGTTTTCCTCTACCAACGACCTCACTGTGAGATCAACGGCCTCACCAGCCCTGGGTAGTTTGCTAGGTTTCCTGTGCCCAGGCGTGAATTCCCTCTTGTTGAGTAAGGTTTCAGTCCTATCACAGAGCTGTTGGTTAACACCAAGGGATGAGTACCCCTATTGCACTTTTAGGATGGTTTTGCCATGCTGGTCGTGGTGAGTAGGCATCACGGCTGGGTAGGACTCTTAGTTGCTTCCCTCCCTTGGCAGTTTGCATATAGCTGTCTAGTACTATGAAAATTAGTCCTCAGGGCGGATCTAGGTTCAATGCTCTGAGTCTTGTGGACAAGGTGCATGGTGCTTTTATAATAGAGACTTATCCCCAGCCTCTGGGAGTCAGCAGCAATAGCCTGTTTTGTTTGGGAGTCTCTTGGACTCCCATAAACAACAGTTTGTAAGGGAGTTTCTCATGACTGGTACTGAGATTTTCATTAGTTTATGACTTTAGATGTAGAATGACATTTGGTGGTTGATGTGGCTCAGCTTATACTTCTAACTAAATATTTGTCTGATTTAAGCTTGAGAAACATGAGCTTAATAGTTTCACAAATATTGGAAATTTGAGAATTTGAAAAAAAATTAAATTTAATTGGACATTTCTACATGACATTAAATCTCCCAAAAAGTTAATTCATGTGAAATAGTTGTATGCTATTGAAATTATTCTTTTCTTTTCTGCCCAACTACTAACAAACTTTCATTCTTCAATTTTTCACTCTGAAATGGAGTTCCCCACTCAAGAACACTTTCACCATTTATTCTTTTAATCCTGAGGAACTTTTGTATTAGATTTGTCTCAAATACCTCATTCCTGTACCTTTTTTTACCCCCTCTGAGCAGATTTCACCATCATCTGTAGTTTGTAGTTAGAGAAGTAGCTGCTATGAATGGCAATAGGCCACAGCTGAATAGAGATATAAATTGCATCTCATTTATCTTTCTCTTGGTATCTAGCAGAATTAAGATAATAATTATCTATAAAACATTATTAATCCTTTAAAAATTCCATGCATCTCTTTTCAGCTTATACATTTGGACTACGATGTGAATTCTAATGTTAATTTGGACTCTCCAAACAACTCGTACCTAATCATAGCCACCCTTTTTATGTTGGTTTTGGATGCTCTTCTCTATTTGGTTCTGGCATTGTATTTCGACAGAGTTTTACTCAGTAAGTAGTAGAATTATTGTAACTTCATACATTTTTGTTACCTGCATTTAATTAAAGTAACTGTCTATTACTGTGGTTCTCAACCTTCCTAATGCTGTGACCCTTTAATACATTTCCTTATGTTGTGGTGACCCCCCCAACCATAACATTATTTACATTGCTGCTTCATAACTATAATTTTGCTACTGTCATGAATCATAAAGTAGCGGAGGTGTTGGTAGCACACACCTTTAATCCCAGCACTTGGGAGGCAGAGGCAGGCAGATCTCAGTGAGTTTGAGGCCAGCCTGGCCTACAAAGTGAGTTCCAGGACAGCCAGGACTGTTACACAAAGAAACCTTGTCTCAATAAAACAAAACTAAAAAAAAAAGAGGAATCATAAAGTCAATATCTGACATTTCCAATGATCTTAGATAACCCCTGTGAGAAGTTCATTCGACCCCCAAAGGGGTGGAGTTCCACAGGTTGAGAACCACTCTTCTACAATGTATTGAATATAAATGGTGTAGCATTTTCTTTTCAAAATTTCTAAAATTATAGATATCATTTAGAGAATTCCATAGGTGTATACAATGAAACATGGTCATATCCAGCCTCCATTCCCCTTCCAGCTTCCCTCATGTCTGTCAAAAGATGCTTTCCCTCCTTTATTTCTGTTTTAAATGTTCATATGTGCATGGGGATGGCTACCCACTGGAGTATGGAAAATATCCCCATAAAAGATGATCCTCTCTTTCCCAACAACTATGCATTGACACTATCCCCTCAGCATGGGGTGGGGCCGGGAGTCCACTATCCCACCTGTGCTGACATTTGACTGGCTTGATCTTGAATAGGTGTTATGCAGATAACCACAGCTGCTCTTAGCTCATGATTGCAGTGGCTGCATCATGTCTGTCTAGAAGACAGTATTTCATGATACTTCTCCCCATCCTTCAACACTTACGGTCTTTACACCTCTTCTTCCATACTGTTCCCTGAGCCTTGGTGATGGTGGTGTTAGTCTAGATGTCCCATTGAGGGCTGAACATTCAGCCTCTTGCTCTCAGAGCTTTGACCAGTTGCTGTTATCCATTGCAAAAAGAAGCTTCTCTGGTGAAGGCTGAGAGACACCCAGGTCTGTGGGTGTGCTGGCTAGTTTTATGTCATCTTATATACTGTGGGCAGTGCTACCCTTGGGCTAATGGTCTTGGGTTTTAGAAGAAAACAGATTGAGGAAGCCAATGCCAATAAGTATCACTCTTTCATGACCTTTGCTTCAGTTTCCAGCTCCAGGTTTCTGCCTTGCTTCATTTCGTGCTCTGACTTCCCTCAGTGATGGGCAAATAAATTGTAAGGTGAAATAAACCCTTTCATCTCCAAGTTACTTTTTGTCATAGTATCACAGCAATTGAAATCCTAACTAAGAAAATTGATATAGATGTAAGTATTTAGAAGACAATTTGACAACATGGCCATTTAGCAAAATAACAAAAATAACCAGGATCTTCCCCAGGGCCCATGAACTCTTAAGTCATGAGTTTTTGACCAGGATTATAGTACCAGGCATGAAATTTACTCCTGTGGAGCAGACCTCAAATCCACTCAAATAAAGTAGTTATTTACCTGCTAATAACTGTGCCATCATTGTAGTCGATACATCTTGCTTGATGGTATTGTAACACACATGATCTAGTCTGAACCCTGCATTATATCTTCTGCCACTATGGAAACTGGCCAGTATGGAAGAAGCTTCTTGAGTAACTGGGTATTAATTTCTCTATGTCCTTAGGCAAAGTATATGGTGTCTTAGGCAGTAGGGTCTTACCATTTAGTTAGAGTGGGTGCTGAAAGACAATGCCAATGTCTTTGGGTTTTCTGTTTTTGTTTGTTAGTTTTTTGGAAATTACTGGGGAGGTATCTTATGCCTTACGTTCCAATTTACCTATGTCTTCTGAGGTGACATTGTCCATGCATTCATAGTAATTCCATTTGAACTCTTGAAATTAGCTTACTGACTAGTAGGTTTCCATAAATCACTTTCATAAATCCTTAGTGTTGGTTCATACACTCGTACTCCCTCCCCTTCCCATTCTCCCATCCCTGACTCTCTTCAATCCTTTAGCCCTCAGTATTCCCCTCTTCTTTTCTTTTACATGTGCTCTATGGTCCTTATACTGATACTGTTTTAAGTTGGGTTGTGAGATAGCAGAAGTCCATATGGCTTTTCTCATCTTCTTTTGGGTTAGCCCTGTTTCACCCACTCATATCCCCCACACTCCCAATGACCTTCCCTGTTTCCACCCTGGTATTTCACTTTACCATTCTCATTTTACCTCTAATCTACTATGCCCCAAGCCCCACCTCCCTAATTTCCTGGCTTCCATTTTGCTTCAAGTTAAATACACAAAACAAATATTTGAAGCTAGACTCTACATATGTTGTCTTTCTGGTGTTGAGTTACCTCACTCAGTATAATTTTTTCCAGTTCTGTTTCCTTGCAAATTTAATTTTTCTTAGAGCTTAGCAATATTTCATGTTTATACATACCACATTATCCATTCATTTTTCTCTTAATATAATATTTAAGTTTTTCTTGAATCAAGTCACTTTGCCCTAAAGACTTTTTCTTTTAGTTTAAAATGCTGCATTTTTTTTTCTTACTGGAAATACCACATTAGGAGGTACTACCTAAAGTGATAATGGGGGCTTAGGATGAAAGTCAAAGAGGTAGATTTGGATCTCTGTGCTTATTGGAGTGCAATTCTTGAAGTGATGACTGACCTGATACTTACCTGCCTCCTGTCCACATAGGTAAGTATGGACATCGACGTTCTCCATTGTTTTTCCTGAAGTCGTCTTATTGGTTTCAACACAGAGGAGCTAATCATGTGGTCCTTGAGAATGAAATAGATTCTGATCCATCACTGAATGACTCATTTGAACCAGTGCCTCCAGAATTCCAGGAGAAAGAAGCCATCAGGTAACGAATAAATCACATGGAAGTGCAATAGAGAACAGGCTCCCAGATCAGGGAGCTGCCAGGCAAGACACTGATGTACAAAGGTTTCCTCCTGAACCCCTTTGTACCCACATCCTCCCAGCCTCCTGTTCTTACAAAAGGATATTCTCATTCTAGATAGCACCGTATTTTAACCTATCTCTGTCATTTACATTTATCTCTTTTGGTACAGTAACAACTGTCAACAAATAGGTGCTTCATTTCCACTCTCATCATCTTTCTTGTCTCTTCTTCATAGTTTGCTCTGATGGCCGCTTAGTGATAAACAGTGTGACACCTCTCCCGTATTCTCATCCTCTTTCTCTATAATCTGCTCTGTCTCTTTTCACTTCCCTTCTTGGTGGATAAGATGAAAACAGAGATATAAGTGATGCGGAAAGGGAGCTAGAGACATTCCAGAAAGACAAGCAGACATGATCAGACCCTTCCCCCAGAAACCACACATGAGCTACGGGCAGTGCTGTGACTTCCAGACAGTTACACATCCCAAACAGCCTTACCTTGGCTTGAATTTGTCTGTAACCCACATGATGCTTTGCTTCATTATTTTAAGAAATTAAGGCCTGTAGAGTGCACAGGATTTGAAGCAAAATAGACCTACAGCTCATTGAAAGTATTCTGTGTGCCTTTTTTTTCTTTTTTTTAAGATAGGATCTTACTTTGTAAGCCAGTCTGGCCTGGAACTCTCATGTCTCCTCCCAGGGTGGCCTCAGATCCCTAAGCTCTCTCCCTCAGTCCCAAGTGCTGGGACATAGTCATGTGTGATTGTGTCACTTCTGCAGATTCTGAAAACCATCTCATCATTTGCTTCTCTTGAAATTTCCAACATCTTGGGTTCTGCGATTCCTGTTTTCTGTAGGAATCAACCCTATGTGATAATTAGCATTGGCATCCCTGCTTTATTGCTGAAGACTTGAATTCTGTGAGTTCTGTATTTGTACCAGAGTTCTGTGTAAATGACACAAATGGGACTTCACTCATAGTGTTTGAGTGAAAAGCACAAACAAAAGCTCAAGGCTTGTCGCACTGACACGATTCCCTTCACCCACACCATGGGATCTCCTAGCATTGAGTTCATCTCCAGCTTTCTTCTCCAGTCACCTGCCACAGTCTGTACATATGGCTTCATGCACTCACATGCTAGCTACTCCATTCTCTTGTGTTCTGTTGAGGTGCAATGGTCAGAGATTCCTCCTCTTGTGGGATGCCCGGGATGATTCTGACTGTGCCTGTGAGAAATAAAGACCCTCCAGGTTTTATCAAGCCCCCACAACACCCAATCTCTGCAATTTCCTCAAAGAAGTTTTTTTTTTTGCAGGATCAAAAATCTTAAAAAGGAATATGCAGGAAAGCATGGAAAAGTTGAAGCTTTAAGAGGTAATAAAGTATGATTACAGTTAACATTGGTGTTTGATTTAGAGACTTGTGAAACTTCAGTAGGCATGAAGAAGAGAGATTATAGACAGCTGGACCAATTTTAAGATTGATTTTATTTTGAAGATTAGAACCCACAGACATCTATGCAATGATAAATTGTGAACTGTGGAGACTATAAATTGGCTATACAAGTACTAAATATAATCTCTTTGAACTCATGCCAGGTCTGGGATTTGACATATATGAAGGCCAGATCACTGCCCTCCTTGGCCACAGTGGAGCTGGGAAAACCACACTGATAAATATACTCTGTGGACTATCACCCCCAACTACAGGTAAGAGGACACTTATTCAAAGGCAAGCTCAAGGGAGAATGAATAAGCTCTGCTTTTCACTAGTAACTTGTCACATCATGTCATTAAGACAAAAAATTTGGAATTTTCCTTAAACATTGCACAATGTATGCAGGTTCTGAATTATATGATATGTTTCCCAGTTAGTAGATACTATTTTTATGTTTTCATATTTCAGTTGAGAAGCTAAGAAACATTTTAAAATTTTATTTATTTTTATATAGTTGTACACATTTATGAAAATCTTTGTGCTTGATACAAGTGGCATTATAACCATTCAGTTATTAAGTGACATTTCTGCTAAATTAGATGTTATTCCGAACGTTGAGTCTTTCTTTCTGTCTGTGTGTAGTATATGGATATCTGGGGGTGGGCTTGCTTGGGCCAGTATATATGGAGGTTATGTTGCAATACCTTTCTCAATCACTTCTTCACCCTTTTGTTTTCAGTTATTTTTTAGTTTAAAATTTCTTTTTATTTTGACTTTTTGAAAGTTTAAAATGTGCACAGTGTATCTGGGTCATATCCACCCCACATGCCTGCACCTCCAGCACCTCCCAGTCCCACCCCAACTCTCTCTCTCTCCCAAGTTCATGTCTTAAAAAAATCCCACAAATCCAAGTAGTGCTGTCCATATGCACATACATGTGTGTGTGTTCATCCTCTGGGACACAGGCAACCTTCCCTTCACACACAAAGCAGAGTAACTCTACCTCTCTCAGAAGCCATTAGCTCTTCAGCTTGCGGTGGGGCATTGGGAACCCTTCTCCCATCCATGCTGGAACTTTGAAGTCTCTTTATATTGCCTTTACCTTATTCTTTGAGGCTAGGTTTTGCACTTAACCTGAAGCTCATTGTTTTGGCCAGGCTTGGTGGTCAATGAGCTCAAAGGGTCTTCCTGTCTCCACCTGTCCTTCCCAGCACTTAGACTCCAGGCACAAGCTGGTACATTCACATACACACACACACACACACACACTCAAGTTTCACGTGATCCTGGAGATCTAAACCCCAGTTCCCATGTTGCATAACAGCCCTCTGTATGTTGCAAACAGGCAAAATATGCTCAAATGAAACTTGTGATTTATATAATTTATACCTATATGCTTGAATGATTCTTGTGATTTACATAATTTACACCCTGTCCTGATGGTTACTCTTTACTTTCTCTGCATAGGTTCCATCACCATCTATAATCAGACACTTTCAGAAGTGGATGACTTTGATGCTGTCATCAAGCTCACTGGAGTTTGTCCACAGTCCAATATACAATTTGGTTTTCTCACTGTGAGAGAAAATCTCAGGCTTTTTGCTAAAATAAAGGGAATTCTGCCACATGAAGTGGAGCAGGAGGTAAATGAACATGTCCACTGTTATGCAACAACGAATGTGAAATTGGTCACCTAGAAAATATTAAATGTGTTTGTCTCATTTGTATACAATCACCATCTAAAGTGAGGCACACAGGATCTTTATAATGACAGAAAACTGTTTTAAAAGTAAGGTAGTCAGGGTGGTTCATGCCTGTAATCCCAGCATTTGGGAGGCAGAAATATTGCTGAAGTTTAAGCCATCCTGGGCAACAGAGGGAGACTTGGTCTCCAAAAACAAAACAAAACAAAACAAAACAAAAAACAAAACCCAAAACAAAACAAAATAACAAATCATGGGTTTTAGACTAAATTCTCTTTATATTGTTAGGTACAACGAGTGTTACAGGACTTAGAAATGGAAAATATTCAAGACATTCTTGCTCAGAATTTAAGTGGTGGACAAAAAAGGAAACTGACTTTTGGGATTGCCATTTTAGGAGACCCTCAGGTAAGGGGAACAAAAATCATCCATGAAATCAGAGTGGAGACTCTGAAACTATTAAATTTGATAAATTTTATTTTTTTATTTAAATTAGAAACAAGATTTTTTTACATGACAATCTCCGTTCCCTCTCCCTCCCCTCTTCCCCTGCCCCCCACTAACACCATACCTATCCCATACCATCTGCTCCCCAGGAAGAGTGAGGCCTTCTATGGGGGCGTCCTCAGAGTCTGTCATATCCTTTGGGATAGGGCCTAGGCCCTTCCCCATGTGTCTAGGCTGAGGGATTATCCCTCTATGTGAAATGGGCTCCCAAAGTCCAAGAAGCACTCAAACTTAATAGTTTCTGGAAGAAGAAAGTAATAAGAAAACTTTTTAAGCACAAACACCAATACTTTCAAAACTGCAGTGGTTCTTTTTAGAATAATCTTGCCCCAGAAGGACAAATGACTGTGACATTTTCTACTGTCCAGGTTTTGCTGCTGGATGAACCAACTGCTGGGTTGGATCCATTTTCAAGGCATTGTATATGGAACCTACTGAAGGAGAGGAAACTAGACAGAGTAATTGTGTTTAGTACACAGTTCATGGATGAGGCTGATATCCTGGCTGGTAACTATAGGTTTTTTCCATTTTTTTTTTAATGTTTCATAGTGAGAAAGTCGGATTTAAATATGGGTTACAAACAGGCCCCACAGCAGACACATCTCACTATAAATATCCACAACCAACACAGGAGAATTGCTTTCACCTGTTTGAATCTCTGTGTCCCAGATAGAGGGCTTTATCCCATAGACCACGTCTTATCCCACCACAGAGAAGTGGAGGCTGTAAAGTATACAGTGTTGTCTCAACCATGCTTCCTTCCACGTGGATGGATGTCAGCGGGCTGGAGAGACACTATGTAGATGCTGAATAACTTTCCCAACTGTGCAGAGAATAAGCAAACATAAGTCATCATTTCAGTTATTGGAGTACCTAGAAAGTCACAGAATGAGTATATTCTAGTGTGGCATGCTTCTAAAATGCCGTTTGTTCCTGGATTTTGATTTTTCACATTTATGAATACTGAAAAAATACTCTTTATTAAAGTTTATCTTTTGGTTCTTCCCAACTAGACAGGAAGGTGTTTATATCCAATGGGAGACTGAGGTGTGCAGGCTCATCTCTGTTCCTGAAGAAGAAATGGGGCATTGGCTATCATCTAAGGTATGGCTCTCAGTACTGGAGACAGATGCATCATAAGCACACTGGAGACAGGTGCCATTGGAATCAGGTCAAGGTAGATCTACAGCTACAAAGGTCAAGAGACATGTTAGAACCACCTTTCATATGCTCTTCCCAAGCATGTAAGACGCATGGCATCGTTAAAGATTTCTCTCCAAGCATGTAAGATACATGGCATCGTTAAAGATTTCTCTTTAAACCCATACCGGCTCCCTCTATTGAGGTATCTCTTTTCTTGCTCTCCTTTATTCATCCCATGACTCAATTTTCCTGATTCCTCATGTTCTCCTCGCCCGTCCTCTTCTCCCCTCCTCTTTCTCCTACCCCCCACCCCTGCCGTGCTCCTGATTTGTTCAGGAGCTCTTGTCCCTTCCCCTTCTCCAGGGTACCATGTATGTCCCTCTTAGGGTCCTCCTTGTTTCCTAGCTTCTGTGAAGGTGTGGATTGTAGGTTATTAGGATGTTAATCCTTTGCTTTATGTCTAATATCCATATATGAGTGAGTACATACCATGTTTGTCTTTTTGTAACTGGGTTACCTCACTCAGGATTGTTTCTCCTAGTTCCATCCATTTGTCTGTGAATTTCAAGATTTCATTGTTTTTTTCCCCCCGCTGAGTAGTACTCCATTGTGTAAATTTTCTTTATCTATTCTTCGGTGATGGGCATCTAGGTTGCTTCCAGGTTCTGGCTATTACAAGTAATGCTGCTATGAACATAGTTGAACAGATATGCTTGTGGTATGAATGTGCATCCTTTGGGTATATATTCCCAAGAGTGGAATTGCTGGATCTTGAGGTAGACTGATTCCCATTTTCCTGAGAAACCTCCATACTGATTTCCAAAGTGGCTGTACAAGTTGGCACTCCCACCAGCAATGGAGGAGTGTTCCCCTTTCTCCACATCCTCTCCAGCATAAACTGTCGTTGGTGTTTTTTATTTTAGCCATTCTGATGGGTATATGATGGTATCTCAGAGTTGTTTTGATTTGCATTTCTCTGATGGCATCATACACACTAAAAATTTACGTGTTAGTGTAGGTGTAAAGAAAATGTTTGGAAAATGTTTTCATAATATGTTGCTTTCTGAGAATAATTTATCAGTACTTTAACTCTTTCTCTCATCCTATATCAGAGTGTATTTCTGTTTAAGCAGATAATTTCAATACACTCTCTATTCTCCATAGCTTCATTTTTGTCATCTTCCTCTTAGGTCTCTTTCACATCAGGATAATCAAATGATTATTATAAATAAATTAAAAGACAATAAAAATTACATCCTCCTGGAAGTTTAATAGACCTCACTATTACTTTCTTTGATTTTTTAGGCTGATCAAATCTACAATACTAGAATTTTCCATTGTTATAAGCAGATTAAATAATTTCCCTCCAATAAAAGCTGTACTCATTGGTCTCTAGGCAAGTCTGTTGCAGGTCTTTGTGGTTGTCTTGTTTCTGTCTTATGGGGGATGTCTGTTACATCCTTCTTCATCACACTCAACCATATACAAGTATCACCCATGTGTATTTGTGTGTCCATGTGGGCAAATGCATATGTACATGGGTGTCCACACAGACCAGGTTAGAGCATCAGATACCTGGAGCGAGAGTTATAGGTGAATGTGAGTGGCTAGATGGAGGTACTCAGATCCAAGCTCACATCTTGTGTAAGAGAAGCAATTTCTCTTAACTGCTGAGCTATCTCTCCAGTCCCTTTATCTGTTATCTTCTGAATATTTTCTCCTTAATGAATTTCCTTTGTGCTGGAATCCAGAAAGTACTAATCCAAATTGTTGCTTAATTAATTTATTTGGTCTTCAGTAACTTTGTTTGTAAAACAGCAGTAATGATACCTATTTTTTTTTGCTTCTCATTGTCTTTCTGCTGCAAGTGATGTTAGGGAAGGGGCCGAATTTCTTCTACTTTGTGTCCTTGATAATGCTAGCATAGCATCTTTGAAGCACAGAACAGTTTTAACATTAAATTTAGCTTCATGTAGCCAGTGACATGCATTGTTTGCACCACCTTGTCACCTCAGTACATTTCAGTGGACATGGCTAACAATGGTGTTTCTAAAACCCCACATTTCATAAAGAACTACATAGACTATTATTAAAGACTTCAGCTATTACTTGAATAAATTTTGCACAAAATGATAAAATTATCTAGCATGTATTGAGAGTTTACTTCATGAAAGACCCAGCACTATCTCATAAATACTATTTCATTGTGCCTGTTAAGGTTGATTTAAGAGCTGGGTATTATTTTATCACATAGATAAGAATTCTGATATTCAGAGATGGTGACCAGTTCACCTGGGCTCTGAGACCTACATAACATAATAATACCATATTCCTAAATGACCACAGATTATCTCTATCTTGCTTTTACCAAGTTCAAGTGTTTGCAGGGCTCCTGCATAACCAGAAAAGGAGAATTCATAGCTGAGTTCTCTTAGTAGGTGGGGACATAATCAGGTATTCCTACTTCCTTTACCCCTGGCAGGAATTGGTTATTTCTTCCCTTCAAATGATGGTCCTTGAATTATCATAAATGAATCTAACCTTCCCTTTTGCTAGTTCCTCTGCTGTGTTGTACAGAGACTTAGTATCATTGCCTCTAGCTCCTCTCTAGAGGAAATTACACGATTTTGTCTTATAACTATTTATGAAGTGGCAAACATATACAACATAAAAAGTTTTTACAGATAATGTTAGACAAAATAACTTTTTCTTACTTTTTCTGAATATTAGTTTACATCTGAATGAAATGTGTGATCCAGAGAGTATAACTTCACTGGTCAAAAAGCACATCCCTGATGCCAGACTGACCACACAAAGTGAAGAAAGACTCATGTATATCTTGCCCCTGGAAAGCACGAACAAATTTCCAGGTAATTCTGAACAAGCGGCATCGATCTCTGTGCTTCAGTTTTCTCACTTGCATAAAGGAAATGGCAGTCATACCTTTATGGGTCTGTTCTGATGGTTAAATTATCATGCAGAACATTTAAACATATTGTTAAATATCTATAACACATAAAAGGACTGTGTCTGACGTGTGGCTGCTATGGTGTTCCCCCAGCTCTAAGATAGCAATAAGTAGGACTTGTGACTATCAGACAAAAAGGATGAGTGCTGTCATTTCAAACCATGATCCATCCTCACATCAGAGTCTCAGAAACGGCAGCATTCTTTCTCTTAATAATCATTTCTTTTAAGGATCATTCAATTATAATGACAGACGCAATAAGAGTTGGAGGGGGAGAGCTGGGGAGTGAATATGATCGAAATATATTGTGTTCGTGTGTGAAATTCCCAAAGAGTAAATAAAATTTTGTATATTAAAAAGGGAAGAAATGAAGTCATCTTGGAAGCAGGGATATGTTTTAGTTTTATAGGTACACACAATGCATTTGAGATACATATTCTGAAGACAGAAATCTCTATGAAGATTGAACAGTGTGGTTTACTTGACTATCTTTTAAAATGCATCCAAAGTGCTGTATCATTTTGACCAGTGGTTCTCTAACTTCCTAATTCTGTGACCCATTAATACAGCTCCTATGTGTGGTGATCCCCAACTATAAAATTATTTCCATTGACACTTCATAACTATAATTTTGCTACTGTTGTGAACTGTAATGTAAATATCTGTTATACATGATGTCTGATATTCGTCCCCCAGGTGTGTGGAGATCCATGGTTGAGACCCATTGATTTTGAGAACAACTGAAAAGTGGGCTTAAGAAACCAGAAGCACTTAACTACTTCTCTTTAGCATATAATTAAGATAACTTCAATTCCCAACATCACTTAAAAAAAATCTCAAAATGGCTTGTTAATGCCTCACATGCTCTAACCTTGTTGTAGGAAGTGTGTCAAGGTGTGGCTTTGTTGGAGTAGGTATAACCTTGTTATAGGAAGTGTGTCACTGTAGAGGTAGACTTTGAGATCTCATATATGCTCAAGCCATGCCCAGTGTCAGAGATCACTTCCTGTCTCCTGCGAGCCAAGATGTAGGACACTCGGCTACTTCTCCAGCACCATGTCTGCCTGCATGCCACCATGTCACACCATAATGATAATGGACTAAACATCTGAAAATGTAAGCCACCCCAAAATAAATGTTTTCCTTTATACAAGTTGCTTTGGTCTTGGTGTCTCGCCACAGAAATAGAAACCCTAACACAGTTATAGTTTCTTAGCTAATCTTAACCTAAAAGAATAAATTTTTATCCTCTGGATACTAATCCTTAATCAGAACTTAGAATTAAACACCCACCCCCATAAGAGAATTTAAAATAGAGTGAAAGGGGTTGCAGAGATGTCTCAGTAGTTAAAAATGCTTGTTACTCCGCCAGGGCCCCACATTCACTTCCTAGCACCCATATCAGGCCGTTCACAACTATCTGTAACTCCAACTACAGGAGACCTCCTCTGTACTCCATAGTAAATCACACACACACACACACCCCTAAAAATTTGAAAGTTAAAAAAGTTTAATATTTTTATGTGTATGAGTGCTTTACTTACACCTGTGCACCATGTGTGTGCTTGATGCCCCTGGAAGCCGGAAGAGGGCATCAGATCCCCAGACATGGAATTACAGGTGGCTGTGAGCTGTCCCATAGGTGCTGGGAGCAGAATCTAGGACCTCTGCTAGAGCAGCATGTACTCTTACCCACTGAATCATTTCTCATCCTCTAGAATTAAAATGTTTTAAACACACCAATCATTAAAAAAAAAACCTGAGTAGTCACCCAAGTATGGAAGCTTAAATGTTTGTTATACCCTGATGCTGAAGAAACCATGCAAACTAATATATTCTATAGTTATGTTGTATAAATTAAGTGAACACTGGTATCAGTTTATAATTAAAGTACATGCATCTTATTACCAATATTTTCTTACTTTGAAAGATATTATTAACTGCCTCATTATAAATTATGCTGTAATCTACTTTGTGCTTACTTTTAGACCTTTACAGAGATCTTGATAGGTGTTCTAACCAAGGCATTGAGAATTATGGTGTTTCCATGACAACTCTGAATGAGGTGTTCCTGAAATTAGAAGGGAAGTCAATGACTGACGAATCAGGTAAGGGGCAGTACAAGATGGAGAAAGGAAGGGAGCTTTGGGCGAGATGATATGCAAGCCTTTGTTGGTACTAGCCTTGGGAAAAAGTAGGGAATAAATATAGACTTATAGAAGATGGCAATGTACCATACTAGGTCCTCATAGAATAGATAATAAATATGGAGTAACATATCATCTGAATATAAAAGGCTGTGGGAGAGGGAAAATTAGACATTATGCTGAAAAAAGAATCCATTCATTTTTGAAATGGTCACACTGAGTAGTTCTGGCTGCTTGGAGCTTGCTGTGTAGATCAGGCTGGCCTTGAACTCACAGATGTCTGCTTGGCTCTGCCTATCAAGTCCTGGGATTAAAAGCAGGTACTCCCACACTCAGCCATACACTTTTATTTTCAGTATCATGCTAGGCAAGAGCTGTGCTACTGTCTTTTAATGGGTACATAACTTGTACATATTTTATAATTTTCTAGGAATCTCGTTTTCCCAGGTTGCTAATACAAAGAAGCAAAGTTTTATCTAGATTTTATGATGTATCAAAAGTATCATATCTACCATTCTCGTGTTCTTAAAGGGAATGAGAGGAGAGGCTTCTGTATTTATTAGCTTTGTTATTTTGGCCAGAAACACCAAGGTGGTTTATCTGTTGTAACATGGACACTTTTGCATGGGTTTATTTTAATGGATTTCCTAGAATATGTCATAGAAAGCTGCATATGCCTTTTAAAAAATGTACAATGTTTTTTGTCTTCTCAAAGTGTTTTCCTTTTCTCTCATTTCCTCGATGTTTGATTTAATGTGGTCATGAGTTAGATTGCCTATTTGCTCACAACACTAATGCTGGAACTTACTGTTGAGTAAATGGTTGTGGAAAAAGCTAAGCAATGCACAATAAACTGGTGTCTTATAGGTGACCGGTCTTATAGTTCAGGTGTTGGAATCTCTGGGCACTTACAAAGCGAAGGGGCAAAAGACATGGGAAGCCTTGTTGAGCTGGAGCAAGTGCTATTATCTCTAGATTCATCAGGAAACACAGTGAGTGGCATGGCGCTGTGGAGGCAGCAGCTCTGTGCAGTTGCAAAGGTTCGCTTCCTCAAGCTCAAGAATGAAAGAAAAAGCCTGATGACCATGTAAGTACCGAGTCTCCCAATGGGCTGAGAGCACAATGTAAAAAGTTGAACAAATTCCAGTAATTGCACACAGTCTTCTAAATGTTTTATTTAAAACAACCACCCTTGTGGATATGTAATCAAAATATACTAAGGTTGGGATTATTGTAATTGCATACAGATCTTGTCCTTACCAAAGACCTCATTGTCTGTTTTCACAAGACACCAAAATCTCTTAGCATTTTCCATAGTATGAGGTAGGGAGAGGGAGACAGGGACAGAGGAAGATGATATGTAGATGAATATATATATATATATATATATATATATATATATATATATATATATATATATATTTGTAGATAGATAGATAGATAGATGGATGTTGATTTTAAGGGATTTGTTTGTACTGCTGTGTGGATTAGAAACTGAAGTTTATAGGAGAGATCAGCAACCTGAAAACTGAGGTTAGTATTGGTGTCCCTGCCAAAAGCTTGAGCACTGAGACTGTTACTTAACTTCTCAGTGGTATCCAGTACCTGTAAAGGCCAAACCCCTGCAGCTTCCACCACATAAACCTACCTCTACTCTCAGGAGACTTCATTACTCAAATATTTGCAAGCACTCCCACACATAATCCTGTTGTTTAATGCATGAACATATATTAAATCAAACATAAATCGTATTACCTTTCTATCACTGAAATGGAAATCTGTTCTGCTTTGGTAAGTGCTGCCTCCTGGCATAAACCTACCTCTGCTCTCAGGAGACTTCTTTACTCAAATTCTTGCAAGCAGTCCCACACATAATCCTGTTGTTTAATGCGTGCACATATTTTAAGTCAGATATAAGTCGTTGTATTATCCTTCTATCACTGTAATGCAATACCCAAGATGATGTACTTATAAAGAGGAAATCTGTTCTACTTCACAGCCAAGTAGGTTTCTACCCAAGACCAGGGTGCCCCAAGTGTCTGAATTCCCACAGTTCCATTTAAGGACATACCCCAGTAATGGAAGTTTCGTACACCCTCACCCTGTCTCTACATACTTCCCACTCCCTCTGCAGTGCTTCCTGAGTGTTGGAGGGGGTGCTCTTAGTGACTTGTTTGGGGCTGGGCCCACATCCTCTGCATCTTAGGCAGCCAGGAGTCTCTGAATTCACCAATGTTCATTGTAAGGAGGGGTTTCTCCAATTAGGCTGAGAGCTACTTTTGTCTCCAGGCAGTTTTCTGCTATGCCAGTTTAGTTAACCATCAGGAATATTCTTTCCATGTCTCCCCAGAGCTGAGTTGTTAGACAAGTTGACAGTGCTGGACATTTGTCCCCACTGCTTTTTCTTCCAGTAATTTCAGAGTATCAGGTCGCACATGAGATTTTAGTATGCCTGTAATCCCAGCACTTAGGAAGTAGAAGCAGGAGGATCAGAAGTTCTAGGCCATCCTCGGTTACATAAATTCAAGGCCCCCCTGGACTACACAAGACCCCCATCTAAAACAAATCAAATAGAGTTGGAAGGCCCAAAGAAAATGCCAAAAGTAAGAATAGGTAATCAGTAAAAGACCAAAGCTATGCCATTTCATTTTAGAAAGAAGGAGGAAGCAACATGAGTTGAATATTCTCTACACCCATGTTTTATTACTGCCCACTATCTACTGAAACCTAGAGTCCTACAAAAGTTGCTATAAATTATTAATTCTTACTATTTAATATTTATTTTCTTTCTCATAGGTTATTGCTTTTTGGTATTAGCTTTCTTCCCCAACTTTTGGAACATCTGTTCTATGAGCTATACCACAAAAGTTACTCATGGGGACTGTCTCCAAGTATGTATTTCCTTTCACCGGGACAGCCACCACAGGATCCTCTGACCCACTTACTGGTCATCAATAAAACAGGTAAATTGTAACATCCACACATATTTTTGAGGTGAGAGATTGCCTGGAAAACATAAAACAAAAGAATAGAATGACTTCTGTGTATTATAAAACATTTATAAGGCCAAACAGAAAATTAATTAAAAAATATAAATCCACAATTTAGTTTGTTTTAGAAGTACTTGTTTTGGGCTCTAGCTGCCATCTTGCATCCCTGTGTATGTGCACCTTATCTCAGCTGGTCTGTCTGAGACCATTGGGTGCGAATCCTAGTCCCCCATGCTGCCCCATTTCCACTCCGACAAGATGAAAGAAACGATCATGAACCAGGAAAACCTGGCCAAGCTGCAGGCACAAGTGCGCACTGTGGGAAAGGAACTGCTCGCAGAAAGAAGAAGGTGCTCCACAGAACAGCCACAGCAGACGATAAAAAACTGCATTCTCCTTAAAGAAGTATGGGTGAACAGTATCTCTGGTATTGAAGAGGTGAATGTGTTTACAAACCAAGGAACAGTGATCCATTTCAACAACCTTAAAGTTCAGGTGTCTTTGGCAGCAAACACTTTCACCATTACAAGCCACGCTGAGACAAAGCAGCTGACAGAAATGCTTCCCAGCATCCTAAACCAGCTTGGGGCAGACAGTCTGACTAGTTTAAGGAGACTGGCTGAAGCTCTGCCCAAACACTCTGTGGATGGAAAAGCACCACTTGCTACTGGAGAGGATGATGATGATGAAGTCTCAAATTTGGTGGAGAATTTTGATGAGGCTTCTAAGAACGAGGCAAACTGAATTGAAGTGACTTAAGAAGGTGACACTTGCTGAAGTCACAAGAGCTGCTATTTTATATCATGACTGCTTTTTAAAATTCTTTTGTTTGTGGATCTGATAAAATCTAGATCTCTAATATTTTTAAGCCCAAGCCCTCTGGACACTGCAACTCTTATCAGTTTTTGCTTAAACACAATTCATTCTTTGCAGCAAATTAAGCTGAAGAAGCCTGGGAATAAAGTTTGGAAAGGGGTTAATAAAATTCTTTGCCTAGTTAAAAAAAAAAAAGAAGTACTTGTTTTTGTAGTTTACTTGAACTCCAAGGCTTTTGCCAAAACAACCAAAGAGGCTTTAGAAAGACAAATCATTTACTGGTCTTCGAGATCTTACTATATAATTTTATAATTCTCTATATTGCTGGGCTCTGTGAACAAAATACTCCAAATTCATAAGGAGATCAAAACTCATAGCATCAAAGATCACACTGCTGGTTGGTTAATTGTGGTTTTGTTTTTATTATTAATTTGAGGTGTTGGGTATTGAACTGGGGTCTCTTGCATTCTAGGAAGTACTCTACTAATGAGTTGCACTCCTAGACATTTACTAGAAATATTAATAAATTTTAGGCTGTATATAGAGGATCTTCATTGTATACACAATTAACATAATGGATTTTTGTAATCATCTCTAACTCTGCCTCCAAAAGATATCTGAAACAGTAATGATATGCTTTGAGTTACATCATTTAATTTTTTTGTTGCTTTTTGTACCAACCAACTCATCTATGCTTCCTTTGATTTTGCCTTCATGGAAGGTTCAAGCATCGATAAATTTGTACACTCACTAAGACAGCAGAGCATAGCATTAGACGTGGATGTCCTGGGAACCAGAAATGGCAGAGAAGAGGCACTATACAATGGCGCTATCACTGTATTGGGTGATGAAAAGGTATGTTAGGGTCTGATGGCCGTGTTTCACCAAAGGCAGATTGTGGAGGTACAATTTGAATAACTCAAATTAACTGGCTTGATACAAACAAGATATTTCCCATATAGAAGAAGCTGAGCTGTAATTATTTGCTTGCTGTCTCTACTGTAACTACTATGGGCTTAACATAATTTAAAAATCCTAACAATTAAATTCTGCCTCATTGTTATTTTCAATTGTATTCTCAATGGAGCTGAGAGTAACTGCTCCGTTTAGATTTAGCCTTGAATCTGCAGTCTGCTGCATCTTCATCCTGCTCACTCATTTGTATCACTTACCTGGGTCTTGAAGGAGTTTTAAAAAATGTTTTGATTAATTCTTTGAGAATTTCTTCTATCTATCTATCTATCTATCTATCTATCTATCTATCTACCTACCTACCTATCAACTATATGTCAGGTTGAGTTTGAATTGCCCAACAACTCTTGGTCATAGGCCTGCCTTAGAAAGTTATTGACTTATTAGGCATCACACCCATAAAGAAAACCAAAATTTTGCTATCCCAGAAATGATCAAATGCCAATAGCTCTTCAACTAGGAGTGGAACTTTGTGCCTACCTCTCCCATACCATGCTGAGATTTCTTCTAGCTTGAGTTTGCACAGATCTTGTGTGTGCTGTCGCAACAACTGTTGAGTTCATATGTGTAATTGAACTGTTGTGCTCAGAAAACACCTTTTCCTTGTAGAAATCCTCCACCTCTAGCTCTTAAAGTCTTCTTCCCCCTCTTCCTTGAAGAATCCCCAGTCCTTGGGGAGTGTATCTAATAAAAATGTCTCATTTAGGGCCAAGAACTCCACAGTCTCCTACTCTGTTATTCTTACTGACCACTTGAGGGTCTCTGTTCATTTCCATGTACTGCAAGAAGCTTCCCCAATAAGGGGTGAGAGATGCACTAATTTATGGGTATAGCAATAAATCATCAGGAGTCTGTTTAATACTATGTTCATTTAGCACAGTGGTTCTCAACCTTCCTAATGCATGACCCTTTAATACAATTGAATTTATTTTGTTACTATTTCATAACTAATTTTGCCACTGTGATGAATTGTAGTATAAATATCTAGTATTTATACTAGAGGATATCTAGTATTCAACCCCCAAAGGGGTCAAGACCTGCAGGTTGAGAACCTCTGATTTAGCAGAATAATAGTAGTAGGTTTCTTTGTAGGACCTGTTACCTATCTAGCCACAGATTCTTGTTCGTGATAACAGTACCAGGTCAGAGGTCCATCTCATGGTGTGGGCCTTAAATCCAACCACAGTGGTTGGTAATTCCAAAACATTCATACCGGTATTGCTACTAAAAATCACTTTATTTAATTTTGTGAGATTCTGAGCACAAATAGTCATGTGGCTAATGTTTGGGGATAGTGGTATAAAAAAGTCCTAATTTCCTTTAAGTATATTTGGAATTAAATAATATAGGCAGTGGGAATGTTGCTTTTCTGCCCTTGTCTTACTATATGGTCAGTGATTACAATGATTTTTCAATATAATATGCCATTAAGTTTTACAGTTGCTTTCTGAGAATTATGAAATACTCATTATGTTTTAGGATCTCAGATTTTCAATAGCATGCAATACCAAAAGACTAAACTGCTTTCCAGTCCTCATGGATATTATTAGCAATGGGCTCCTTGGAATCTTTAATTCTTCACAACGCATCCAGACTGAGAGAAGCACGTTTTTTGAAGTAAGTATATGAAGACCTTAGATATTTTCAAGAAAGTCTTTGTAATGCAAGAAATAACATCATGTCAGTGTTTGTTAACCTAATGATCTTATATTTTATATATAAGAAGCAACATATATTACTGCATGGCTCTGCTATGAATGTAAAACAGTATAAACAGTATGCTTTGGGGAGCAATGAGACAGCAAGAAGTACAATTAATTGGAAAACCTTTGGTGTGGAACCCTCTGCAGCCCTTGATAGAGGGGCATAGTTGATAGTGGAAGTTTTCAATGTCTGACTATGCATCCTTCTTAAAATAACCAATTTTTTGTAGTCTTTAATACACTAACATAATGTACAGATAAAATGTCACCGCAAAAGTTTCTGCTGAGACAAATGTGGTAAGGTGTGCTCCTGGCTAACTTGGTCAAGGTAGTATAAGGACAAGCAATGAGGCATGAATATGTAGGTAATTTGCTTGATAAATTATAGTTCTGGTCATTATTGCTGTTAATACTATTTTGCTTGGAGATGCATTAAAAGAAACTTTCAGTGTAGAACTTTGACTAGACTAGGGTGATTATAGGTGGGAACATGGGAATAGTTCTTGATTGTTTTAAAGGTAATTATTATATAACATTTTATATACATTAATAGAGAATTTAATAACCTCCCACATTTATAAGCCAACTTCAATTACTATAAATACATAGCCTGAAGAGTGCCTGAATTAAATTTAAGATCATATCATTTTATCTATCAATATTTTACTGAATACATCTGTTAAAGGAAAGAATCATTGTGGTTGATGAGATGGCTCAGTTGGTAAAGGTGCTTGCTGCCAAGCATGATGTCCTGAGTTCAACCCCCTGGGACTCACATGGCAGAAGGAGAGACCTTACTTGGGAAAGTTGTTTCCTACACACACACACACACACACACACACACACACACACACACACACACACTTATGAACAATTATTATGTCCTTATCCCACATAAAAGTAGTTCCTCAATGATATCAAATACCATGTTTCTTTGATTTTCTTATTTAAAATAAGTTGTCCATGCACGCTTATATCCTCTCATGGTATCTAGTCTGGGGAAAGGATCATAGTTGAGTCATCCATTTTACTCTGCTGTGTTGAATTTCTTTTGCCTTGGAAAAACAATAATATGAGCATATTATATTCCATTGTTTGTTTTGGTTTGGTTGTTGTTGTTGTTGTTGTTGAGACAGGGTTTCTCTGTGTAGCTTTGGAGCCTATCCTGGCAGTCACTCTGGAGACCAGGCTGGCCTCGAACAGCAATCTGCCTGCCACTGCCTCCCGAGTGCTAGGATTAAAGGCATGTGCCACCAACACCTGGCCATATTCCATTGTTTTTAAATAACCTTTGTTATTAAGAATGTGCCTGCTCTTGCGACTCTCTTCCCCCTGTTGGTTTGTCTTGTGCAACTTTGATATGATAGTTTTTGCTTCATCTCATTATATTTCATTTTCCATGCTTGGTTGTTGTCTCTTAGAAGTCTGTCCTTTCCTAATGAGAGACAGAAAGGGAGTAGATGCAGAGTGGAGGGGTGGTGGGAGGAACTGAGAGAAGTGGAGGGAGGGGGGATTATAATCAGGATTATATGGATGAGGAAAGAATCTATTTTCAATAAAAGAAAAAAAGGATCATGCTGCAGTGTTAACTTGTGGTGTAAGACGTGGGTAATAGATGGAGACTGTGTGCCAATCCTTCATTTACTTCGCAAAAGTCTGATGTGTTGGGTTAGTAAAGGGAGAGTGGCTCTGCCCTAAACACATGCTTTCCTTTTCCTTTCTGAGATGGCTGCATGGTGCCACAAGCACTTAATCCAGGCACTCAGAAGAGAAATGCAGAGGCTCTCTGGTTTGATGTTGTTCCAGGGTATATCATGACTTTCTCTCAAAAAGTTAATGATATAAGTAAGATGTCTTCACTACATAAAATTGCTAGCTACTAGCTCGGGTGGCCTTGAATTTATACATAGTTAAATTTAGAATGTGGTCAGAAATTATACTAGTTTAGGAAAGTGGTGATTGTAGATTCCCCTTCAAGATCCGTGATTTTACTAGCCCTGAGTAGTTGGTGAGATTTCCCTCTTGTTGAGCAGGGCTTTATGTCCAGTTAGACAGCTGTTGATTACCAACAAGATAAGAGCAGCACTATTTCACCCTTAGGGATATAGTGCCATGCTGGTCATTGTTTTAGTTCATAGGCCTCATAGCTGGGTAGGGCTATTGGCCTCCCCCAAACCCTGCTCCTTTGGAAGCTCACATGGAACCTTCTGGTACCATGAAAGCTTGTCCACAAGGAGAAGGTTTTCAGATGAATTATTTTCTAACATTCTTGTACTTATTACTTTCTATCTGACAGGTCCATGAAAACATTTAAATTTGATACTTTTGGGTTATCTGGAAGCAGAAGAATGACTCTTTATAAATGCTGAAATGAACTGCTTTGTCACAAGCTTCTAAGAATAGGAAAATACCTTCTCCATTGGTGGTCCAAGAATTTGTATTTTTAAAAATAAGTGGTGTGTGTGTGTGTGTGTGTGTGTGTGTGTGTGTGTGTGTGTGTGTGTGTGTGTGTGTGTGTGTGAGTGTGTGTAGGAAGAGATATAGTCAAATATAGATACAGATATCCATGCTATTGATGTGTGAAATGCTGTAAGCTTCATGCTACAAACAGGACCTTGGGAAGAGCTTTGAGGGGTTATCTCAGCTCCTTTATTCAGCTGATACGGTGAAGAGAGGGCAAATGAATCAGAGGCCTGGTTTCTATCTGCTCACATGTCTGTATCATTTCAGGAGCAGATGCTTTATGAGAGCGGATACGTGAGCAATGCGCTCTGGGTCCCATTGGCTGCCAGCCTTGCTCCTTACGTCGCGATGAGCAGCATCAGTGACTACAAAGTAAGGAGCGTTAAAGGCTTCAGATATCTTTCTTGTCCTGGAAAATTTCCTTTAAATCGTATGAACATAGATTTGTAAATAGGTAGTGAATTTAATGTAGGTGTTGCTTATAATGTATAAACAATCATTTCAATAATAGGTTATCAAAATATGAATATGACACATTTTTCTTAGACAGGAAAATACCAAGTAGTAGTAAAGACAACTTTTAAGTATGTATCAGTTTCATTAATAGATACCTACCAACAGACATAGTTACACCCTCACTTAGTAATGATATTATTCAGTTAAATAGTCCAGATCCTATCACGACAGTATTTTGGTTATTGTTGAAAAAAATCCCCTTTAAAACTTAAATTTGTGATGTTTTCACATAAAATTCAAAAAGCCTTTGTCAGTCTTTGTGCCTCCCATGTTCTCCCAGTGCCCATGAAAACTCCCTGTCCCCATTCATGTTGATGACATCAGCACCAGCTGCTTGTTTTGTCACCATATGAGTGCTTTTTATTTTTTTTTGTAGTCTGGAGTTAATTTTAGTTTATTCTGCTCTTAACTCTTCAGTTTTCAGGCTGAACAAATTTTAAAAGTTTTCTAATTGCACACATGCCTTAGTTTGTCACTGGTGAATTTCGTGGTGGTCACATCTGGGTTACAGTGGGTTCCTCGAGGATCCAGTGAAGTGATATTTAGTGTGTTTGATGTCTAAATATATAAAGTGTGGTGATTCCCCTTCAGGCTTTACAACAGTCAGGGAAAAATGATCCACAAAGAGATAAGAATGAACCTCGGTGGCTGAAGAGATGGCTCAGCTGTTAAAGGCTAGGCTCACAACCAAAAATATAAGAATGAAACTCAGTTCAGCCCGGTTTTATTGTAAGTGGCAGTGGATCAGGACTTCTAGAGTCTGGCCCAGATAATTTTACTTTAGCCATATTTAGGCACAGCACAATTTTTGAAAAAGCATATAGATAATAAACCCAGTCACAAGTGCACAACAAGTTAAGACATGTTTACAATGAAATTGCTTACAAAGTACATTTGGCTTCTTCCTTAAGAATGGGCACTGTTGACTCAGAGATAGTGCCCAAGATTTGGGGTCTACGGAGTTTATCTGAGGTAAACACAAGGCCTGTAGGAGTCAGGATTGACCTGTCTCTAAGAAAATATAGAAGTCACTTAGGCTGTTGTATAGCACAAGTGACATCAGTCTTAAGAGTGGGTTTTATGGTCTAAAAGCAGTGTGCAAAATTTAGGGGAAAAGGTCTTGGATAAGTAAAAGCAATTTCTGGCAGATAAGGCAGAGCCTGCCTCATCAAATAGCACAAAGGACCACCAGGCTGTAAAACGCCACCATTCTTGGCATTCCAGGAAGAGCAGCTGCACACTTCCTTCCATTGAAGAGGTGAGCTGTGTGTTTAACTTCCCGAGCTTCTCCAGTGCTTAGCAGTGTGCATGAGGCCTTTTGTCCTCTACAAAAGTATTTATAGTATGAGGGCTCCTTTTCACTATTGTCAGAATTATCAATGTCCACATATATCACAAACCACCTGATATTTCCACAGAGACAAGAAATAGATATTTCCAAAATGAACAAAATGAAAAAATTTTCCTGAGTAGATCTTTCACCTTTAACCCTTTTTACCCCAGTAAGACTTATTATTGTCAACATTTGCTCTGGTGTAAATTTCTGGATTTATCTTTGTTTATTTCCTTATTCTTTGTATACTTCATCAGTAATTCCTTTACGCTCTGTTCCTATTAGTCAAATTCATCAATTTCTTACTGTCACTGTTTAAATCCTATATATAAATCCTATATCATCACTATTCCCACCTGGACCACTGCAGTAGCTAACTATTGGTATCCTTACTTGCAATGAATTCCTTCCACCCAACCAGAATGAGCATTCAGAAGTTCAAATTACAGTGTCTGGTTAACTTCCCCATGCAGCTAGAATTGTCTTAATTTTTTACATCATCTGTCAGAGCCCTGCTCAATCCATGTCTATCCAGCTATCCTCTTTCCTTACTGTAAATTCTCCTTTGCCCATCCCATTTTTTAACATGGCTTTCACACTTACCAATGTCAAATGTCACTTGGTCATTCTTTGAACCCCATTGTCCTCACCTACTTTGTACAGACGAATTCTTGTTACTTATTTCTCAGCACAAAGGTAATTTCAGACCAAGCCTCTACCCTGTTTAATAAGTCTGAATAGATCCCCATCACTGCCATGTGAACTCATTTAAGAAATATATAAATGGCACTTACGATCATAGTTCTTTTCTCTTTTGTTAACTGTTTCTTCTCCTTAGGAATGAACGCCATTAAAATAGGAATATTTTTTCCTATAAATTCTGCCTAGTCTATCATTTCTTATCTCCACAAATAATGGGTCAGTTTTCATTCTCCTATTCCTTAAGACTTATTTTAAGTGCAAGAGTGTTTTTCTGCATGTATATTATATACCACATGCATGAAGTGCCCACATAAGTTAGTAAAGCATGTCAGATTCTCTGCAACTAGAGTTACTGTCTGTTCTCAAAGCAGTGCTCAAAGCCCAGACTCTGATAGCTGCCAATCAAAGAGTTATACCCAACATTTATCCCTCTTTATCAAAAGAAAATTAAACATGAAAAGTGCTCAATAATCATCTACCATTAACATCAATATTCATGACAGTATTAAAAAATGATCAAGTCCAAGAAGAATGCTTTTATGGAGAATTGGATCAATCTATTTGTTTTATTTTGAAATAGTATCAGTTCCTCTAGGGTATAGCTGTGGCAAGTGGTAATGTCATTTGCCAAACAAAAGTAATAGCTATAAAGGGGTATAGTAAAAATAGTTGCTATAACTATATATTTTCGGTTTCCCTAGTCTCAGCTTTTCAGAATTTTATGATGATCTTTGTGTGTTTTTTATTTGTTTGTTTGTTTGTTTTATCAGAAAAAAATTCTTTCCCAGCTGTGGGTCTCAGGCCTATACCCTTCTGCTTACTGGTGTGGACAGGCTCTGGTGGACATCCCTCTGTACTTTCTGATTCTCCTTCTCATGCAAATAATGGAGTGTGTTTTTAGCCAGGAGGAGATTATATTTATAATGGAAAACCTGTTAATTCAGGTAAGTGGTAAAGATTTATAAACCCTTTCATTTTGGAATAAAGTTTTAGTAGACCATCATTTTCCATGAATGTTGTCACAAGGGTCACAGAGTCCCCTTTGCAGGGTCTACCTGGGTCCCATTGATAAAAGAACTTAAGACTTACCTAGAAAGGGACTAGAGAATAATTTGTTGAGGTTCAAAAGAGAACAATCCCAGGACAAGCAATCTGTAAATACTAGCAACTGCCAAGAGAAAGGAACTGCAACAATGAGAGAGCTAGTTAAACTTTATTAGAGTATAAGTAAAAAGAGGCCTTGAAGGAAAACTGAGAACTTCTTAAGAAGAGAAAAAATGAGGTAGGCATTTTCACTGACAGAATGTAAGCACTTCCAGGGTAATAGGCTCACAATATCAGCTCGAGAGCAGCTTCCCACACTTTTGGACCAACAAAGCAGGAGCTATTGTACATTAATATTGTTAATATTATCGGCTTAGTCCTGTGCTGAGCTGACAGCTGCACTAGGGAGACTGAGGCCTCTGGCTATGCCAAGGATAAGAAGAGGTACTTGTTCTTAGCTTACCTTCTGGTTGCATTAGCTTTGGACAAAGAACAACTAACAGACACCTACTTATACTGTCAGTTTGCCTTTTAATGCTGCTGTTGTTGGGCCACTTTGAAGCCCCTGTCATGAGCCTTGAAGTCTGTTCCAAGCATCCCAAGGACTGTTTTTGCCTACTGAATTTTATTGTTTTTTTTATCTTATTTTAAGACAGTTTTTGAGCACTTCACACATTTTGATCATATGTACACCCTGTCCCCAACACTTCCCCAATTCACCCAACCAACCTCTGTTAATCTCAAATATGTAAGGAGAAAAACCACTTTCACAATTGATCAAATAAAACAAACTTTATTTTAAAGGAGCACCCAGGACTGGCCAGCCAGCTGTCTCGCCCTAAGTCAAAATTTTAGAGAGAAGCTGTGGGCTAGCTTTTTGAAGTCTGTTTTATGGGGAAAAGCCATAAGGTTAATCGAAAACAGCTGTGTGTTTAGAGGGTCAAGATAATAGACTGTTAGGAAAAATACAGTAAAAAAAAAAGACCAAGAATAAAAGCAAGAATATACATAATGTATGTGGGAAGTCATGTATCACGGGGCTGGTGGCCATGGGTGTGGATCAAGGAAAACATAGCTTACAAGGAAAGGGGCAGTCATGCATCATGAGATCACAAGTTCAACGTAGGTCCAAAGACAGGTTTCGCAATGTACATCAGGTTTAGAAAACAGAAACTTATTCTGCCCCTTACACACACATTTATTTATTTTAATTAATTAATCTATTTTATACCTGGGTTGCAGTTTCCCCTCCATCTTCTCCTGTCAGTCCTTGTCCCCACCTGCTTCTGTCTGTCTCCAACCCCCAATACAGTCCTCTTCCTAGAAACCTATTCTTGTAGGGTAAAGGTACTTAACAATAACATGGCTCCTGTTTTGAAGTGAAGCCAACATGGCTTCTACTCTGGTTTCATACCTGGCATCCTTAAAATATATTATTCAAGTCCAACTTGTGCTGCTCAATTATTTTCACAGGTGTGGTCTTCCACTGGAGTATAATGCAGTTTACCAGGGCTACACTTTTAGAAAACACCCCCTCTCCAAAGCTGACAATTGCCAGTAGCTCTGTGGCTTGCTGTAGAATTGTATGCTTCACTCTTCTCTCCATACTGGGATTTGGTCTGGCTTGGGCCTGCACAGTCTTGTACATGCTACCAAAACTGCTGTGAGTTCATAGGGCAGCAGCCCTGCTGTGTCCAGATGTTTCCTTTTGTCATCTACCGCCTCAGGCTCTTACTCTCACTCCACCCCTTCTTCTGCAATGATATCTGAGCCTTGCAGGGTGGTGGGGAGAGCTGTGTGGTGTTTATGTTCCATTTAGGACTAAGCACACTGCTGTCTCTTACACTCTGCACTTAGGCCAGTTGTGGGTCTCAGCACTGTTTTATTTTATCAAGCCATGGGAAGCTAGTACTTGAAAACTTTGTTACAAGCAGTTTAGAAATGCTTCATTTTAGCACTTAAAACTTGCCTATTTTTACATTTTCAAACTTCTTATCTACCGGGCCATTCATTTGAGAGGAAGCAGATGTGTTGGTATTCATGTCTCAAATGAAACCTGGAAAGGAGATGGCAGCCGAGGGCCTTTTATTCCCTTTCTTCCCTCCTAGCCCCCACCAGTAGTAGTATTATTAAACCAAAGAACTTCAAATTGCCTACACTGTTGTTTTGAAGAGTTGAGGGTTGAGTATGAAAACTTTCCTAAGTAGTAGTCACCTGTGTAACCTGAATGTTTCTGTTTTCAGGTCCTGTGTAGCATTGGATATGCATCGTCTCTTGTTTTCCTGACATACATAATTTCATTCATTTTCCGTAACGGTAGAAAAAACAGTGGCATTTGGTCATTTTTCTTCTTGATTGTAAGTATGCATATGATGCTTCCTGTTTTATTTTTAACTCTTTCTTAAATAAATCTAGGAGCATATATTTTATTTTACTTAAAATGTGTTATAGACTTATTTATATTCTATTATGTGTATCAGTGCTTCACCTGCTTGAATGTATGTGTGCCACGTGTGTGCCTGGTGCCCATGGAGTTCAGACAACGACATCAGATCCCTGGAACTGGAGTTAGGGCTGGTTGGAAGACACCATGTGTGCACCGAGAAACAAGCCTGGGTCCTCTTCAAGAGCAGCAAGAGTTCTTAAATGCTGAGCCTACCCAGCCCCAAGGAGCATATATTTTAATTGTGTACTAAGCAGAATGGCAAATGCTATTGTAACTTCAACAAAACCTGTAGACTATACACCCATGAGAATTAACTCTAATACAAAATGTGCCTGAAGATTAAATAAAATAAAAAAGATAATGTATTTAAAACACTTAAACAGGAAAAAATATAAAGTGAAGGGTCCCTTTTGGAAAATAGTCTTTAACTGAGAAAGATAATATTACTGGGTCTATAGCTTAGTAATAGAGCACTTACCTTGTGTAAGTGATGCAGTAGGTTCAGTCCAGTACTGCGTGTGCGTGTGCGTGTGTGTGTGTGTGCACGCATGCATGTGTGTTGTGAGTGTGCCTATGGGGAGAGGGCTATGCATGTGTGTCTGTGTATGTGTGCACATGTGTACATGGGTATGAAAATTGTTGGTGTGTTTAATTAGACAAAAAAGGACAGTGTTCTAGATTAAAAGACAGTAAAGCCAAGGTTTTTCAAGCAGGGCTTCTCTGTGTAACCCTTGCTGTCCTGGAACTCACTCTGTAGAACAGGCTGGCCTTAAACTCACAGAGATTTGCCTGCCTCTGCCTCCTGAGTGCTGGAATTAATTAAGCTTATCTGGCTTGGAAGAAATTTAAAAGAATAATAATAACAAAAAATTTAAAAGAGGACATGAAGCTGGGAAGACCTTGAGTGTGGTACTAGAAGGAGCTGCAGGGAAGAGGGAGTGGGGCCAAAATAAAATTCTATACACATAAAGTAATAATAGAAATGAAAATTTTAATAAAAAGACTTTAATCTCCAACACTGAAAGCATCAGTATGGAAAATATTAGGGTATACCACAATTAATATGTCCAGAAAAATCAAACAATAAAAATTTGAAAACAAAATTATAAATTCTTACACATTCAATCAAGGAAACATTCAGCTATGAAAATTAATAGTCACTATCCTTAGACTTAGAAAGATATACAAGACTTATGTTGAAGTGAAAAAAAATAGATGTTTAGAAATGAATGACCAAAGAACACCATCATCATCAAAATCTGATTTTTCCACACATCATGTCTGAAAAGCATTGCCTTCCAATAAAATTATGGCCTAGTTTGTGACACAAATGAACAAGCATGATGGCAATGCTATATTGCTTGAATAGGAATCTGTGATAGGAACATCGATGGGCTGAGTTTCTGTTGTCTTTAACAATAGTATCACCACCCTTTAGTGACACCACACTGTGCTTTCATTTCAGGTCACCATCTTCTCCTTAGTTGCTACTGACATAAATGAGCGTGGGCTTCTAGGACTCCTACTGTGCACCTTTTTGATTCCACCCTTCACACTGATTGGCTCTCTATTAATTTTTTCTGAGGTAAGTAATTTCACTCTTCTGCTTCCATCATCAAGTATAAAGCCACCAAAGAAAGTGTTGAATATTAGAAACACAGGCAAAGTCAGTCTTGGCTGTGCAGTGTTTGAAGCTATGATTTTCAGAAAGGGATTTCTCTGCAACATGCAAAGGGCACAGCCACATTCTTTTTTAGTAGAAAGTCCATGAAGTTCATGAAGGCCAGAGGGAACTCCAGATTAGTGGCATCTCACAGCCTTCATCCCTAGGAACCCTACTGTGAGTCAGAAGAGAGGCCCCTCTTCTGTTAAGGTTAGGATGTGTTATGTGAAAAGAAGCTTGCACCAGCCAGTTGCATATATTGATGTGGAGAGTTTGGCCTATGGGGAGATTGATAACACAGCAGATACCTGAGATTCAGTTTATGAGTGTTGGTAAAATCAATACAATTGAGTAATGTAAGTTACACAGCAAATAGAGGTTGAAATAAAAAGAGATCCAGGGCTTGACTTTAAACTCCAAACTTTAGAGCTTTGGAGAGAGGAAGAGTCAGCCATTCAGGGTGAACAGGAACCAGAGAAATGGCTGGCATCAAACTGTCTCATCCTCTCACCCAAGCTCTGCCTTGGCAGTTAAGTGTCACTTTCCAGGGGTGAAATAAGAGCATTTCTATAAGTAAAAACCAATTAAGCTACTAACTGTCACTGAACAGTCCAGAAGGATGACAACTGGGAAAACACCATTCTGTCTAAGGACTGGAGATATTAACAGTGTCCGTTTTGACAGAAGCATTGGCTTTACTCAGTGAGTCCAGAAGAGAATGCGAGCATGTCCACGCATTTTATGTCGAGGAAGCAGAAGTGAAAGAGCAGGTGAATCAGGACAGTTGTCGACGTCCTTAATTCATGTTTCTTAAGAAGTGCCAGACTGTGCTGATGTGAAATAGGAAATTCCCCACAGTCAGAGAGAAGAGCGTTATCCAGTGCGTAAACTCTGAAAAGCTGAGTGAAAAGCACCAGCGTGCATTATCCAAGTGGTGAGGTAAATTCCATCACATGGGATCCACTTAGATAACAGAGTGTGAGGACATAGAGAATAGGCTGCCTGTCTTTTGGAAAATAAGATGTCTCTTTTGAATGACTGCTCTTGGGGAAAATAAGAATTTCAAGCATTAACTCCCTTTTCAAGTGGAATAAGCAAAATTGAGAGTTAAAACTATCCAGAAAGGTCTCTTAATGAATACAGCTCAAGAAATAAAATTGGCCCATGACCCTTTATTCATGATGAAACAAGATGTCCTTTATGGAGATCTAATGGGACAGTGTACTTAAATGTGCATGTGAAACCCCAATGAAAATGTGTTGCCTGGTTTGGAGGGTAGTCATGATTATTTTCTAAACCGAGTGTCAGGAGATGAGAGCAGTATGAACCCAGGGTCCCCAGAGGAGGAGTAGAGAGCAGCGTGAGTGAGACAGGTGAACTCAGCTTGGGGAGAAGAGGCTTTGCTTCAGAAAGACTTGCCAGTGTCCTCAGTGGGTCCTGCCAGCACCGCCCACAGTCTTGCTCACTCCCAGTGTTGCACAGGACAGCATCCTGCCTCTTGGCCTGTGGACAAGCTCAAGTTCATGAAAACACCGGGGAGCAAGGACAGCACACCGTGGTCAGAAACACTCTGCCCAATACCCAGGTTACATGGGCTCATTGTAGACAGGACGGACCATGAACAGAGGGGCATTCACTTGAGCATGTCTTCTCCTCCTCCTCCTCCTCCTCCTCCTCCTCCTCCTCCTCCTCCTCCTCCTCCTCCTCCTCCTCCTCCTTCTCTTTTTTCGAGACAGGGTTTCTCTGTGTAGCTTTGGAGCCTATCCTGGCACTCACTCTGGAGACCAGGCTGGCCTCGAACTCACAGAGATCTGCCTGCCTCTGCCTCCCGAGTGCTGGGATTAAAGGCGTGCGCCACCAACGCCCGGCGAACATGTCTTCTTATTTTGCAGATTTCTTATGACTCCGTGGATTCCTCAGGAGCCTCAGACTCTCAAGTCGAATTTCTGGCACTGCTGATAGTAAGATAGTTTTCCCTTTGTAATGTTTTTGCATTAAGAGACACATATGTACATTTTCCTACTTTCTTTTTTGTTTATTCTGTGTGTCTTTTATATCATGTATCTTGATCCCATTCATTCCCTATCCCTTCATATCTACCCTCCACTCCTGCACTCCCCCCTCCAAAATAAAACAAAATTTAATAGAGGAAAAAAAGGGGAAATTATAAATCTCATCATGGAAGCTGCAGTGTGACAGAGTCACACAGTTAAACTCCTCTGTTCATGTATCTTTACTTGCAAGTGTTCATTGCAAAGAGTCGTTGGTCTGGTTTGAGGCCTCTGGTTTCTGCTACACTGTCAGTTCTGGGCCCTCGCTAGGACTGAGCAGCTGCCCAGGTCCAAAACCAGGGTAGGACTTGGGCTGTCCTTGCATCTGCCCCATCTACAATCTGCTGAAGCACGTGAAGGGACCTTATCTGCAGACCCAAAGCTGCAGGATCTCCACAACACACACACACACACACACACACACACACACACACACGCACGCACGCACGCACGCACGCACGCACGCACGCGCACGCACGCACGCACGCACGCACGCACGCGCGCGCGCGCACACACACACACACACACACTTGAACCACTAACATGACAGTGACCATTTGATGTCAAGCATGGAACCCAAACTCTTAACAGCATTAACAGTACTTGTATGAACTCATTACTGCTGTGTTGGTATTTTTTAAATATTTATGTATTTATTTATTTATTGGGGGTGCATGCTATGATGTGCATGTGGAATTCAGAGGTCAACTTGTAGGAGTCATTTTCCCCTTCCACCATGTGGGTCCTGGGAATTGAACTCAGGTCATTAGGCTTGGCAGCAACCAACTTAACCTACTGCACTTTCTCACTGGCCCACTATTACTATGTTTATATTAGTCCTTTTTTGAATAACAGAGGGGCTAACTTTGACAGCTTCAGACAATATCAAATAGATTGTATTCAGGTTTGTGAGACTGTCATCAAACACCATTTTATAGATGGTCAGGCTTACTAAATTAACTCCAATATGAAAACAGTTGTTTTTAATGATGAAGCTAATTTTGTTTTTCTTTCTCTGTCCCTAGCCTTACTTCCATTTTCTCCTTTTCTTTTTTGTTCTGCGATGTCTGGAAAGGTACTTCAGGAAGAAGTCACTGAGAATGGACCCTGTGTTCAGGTTGAGAGCATTCCAATGGATTTCATGTTTCATTTAATCTTCATTCTTTAGACATTTTAACATGCCTAAATTAATTAGTGAGGGTGGGACAACCTATGATTGTTTTTAAGGGTTTGTGTTGTAGGAGAAAATTTTATAATTCATGATCTTACAGTCTAGTAGGAAAAGTGACATTAGCATACACATGACCCTGACAACAAGGAGAGATGCAAACTTCACTGGCACATTTCAGTTTTATACAAGATGTGCTTTAAAAAAGAATGGACAAATACAGATAAGCAATTAGATACATATTGACAGCCCAAGATTGTCAACTGAATACTAAGACAATGTTTGAGATGCAAGTCCTTTTCCCACAGACTTGAGGAGATAGCTGGGACAACTTTAAAGGTTTGTGTTGAGGACAGCAGAAAATAAGAGTGAATCTGGATATTGGAAGTTACTGAAATAGGGAAGTGTGGACAAGATATTGAAAACCACTTAATGAGCAGCCAATATATGAGTGTGCTTTGCACACTTACTGTCTATTCCTTTGAGGAGACAACATAACTAAGGCAACTCTTACAAAAGACAGCACCTAATTAGATGCTTAATTATAGTTTTAGAGGGTTAGTGCTCGATTAGCATGGTGGGAAGCATACAGGCATGGTGCTGGAGCAGGAACTGAGACATTTATATCCTAATGCACAGGCAGCAGGCAGAGAGGTAGAGAGGGAGACTGGACTCAGCATGGGCTTTGGAAACCTCAAAGCCTACTCTTAGTGACACACCCAGCAAGACCATACCCCCTAGTCCTTCCAAAACAGTTTCACCCTGGTGACTAAGCATTCAAATATCCGAGCCTATGGAAGCCATTCTCATTCAAATCACCACCAGACACACTTAGCTTCTCCCACAAAATAAAAATCAAACTCAAATCTATGTTTGATGAAAACAAAATAAGAGTGGTCAGATGACACCATATTTTAGGGAAACCAACCAAGCATAGTAATTAAGGTGATCCAAGGGAGAGAAGGATCAGTCGACTTGGTTATGGATGATTAAAGGTCTTGTTTGACAGCAGCAGGAAGGGCTGACTGACACATTCCTAAGAGGTAGCACACCAAGTGACTGAATGGACATTGGGAAGCTTATCAGACACCCTGGACCAACTGGGATATGTTCCTAATTTCATGTGCTCTGGTTCTTCATCCTTATGAACCTTACAGAATCATAAACACACCCCAACTCCACTTCTTTCTTCAAGGAAAACTGCCTTAACATCCATAACAGTGGGGGTGTGCTGCTTGCTAGCCAAAGGGGGGGAATGTCATCACTGATTAAGAGAACTATATTTATGTAAAAAGCAAGAATGAATAGGAGCAGAATCATTTGACTCAATGATAGAAAGAAGTGAGTATATTTGAAATGTACACAATAGAGAAAATTTGAATTGTGCTGCTTCCAGTCCCTCTGTTTCAATAACTGATAAGTTTAACATGCTGTTTGGACTTTAGAATCTCTCCAAGAAGCTGTAATGCTTTCCCTAACCCAGAAGACCCCGGAGAAGAGGATGAAGATGTTCAGATGGAAAGAATAAGAACAGCAGATTCTGTGACTGCCCTTCAGATAGATGAGGTGAGGCTCTTAAATGTATTCTTCCTTTCCTCCTCAAACAGTTCTGCCAGCTAGGCAAGAAACATTCCAGTCTTAATTCTCTTAAAGCCTGGCCCAGAGCAGGGTTCTTTTGCTCTTACAGCTCATTATTTGATGTCAGTGGGTATATAGTGCCTACAATCTATGAAAACAAAGAGAAAACACACACACACACACACACACGCACGCACGCACGCACGCACGCACGCACGCACGCACGCACGCACGCACTAACTTGTTAATTTATTTTTCAGAGTCATCGCTTCATACATACAGTTAAACATTAGAAGATTTAAATGAGTTTCTTTTAAAGATTTGTTCTGTAATTTATGTATTTTGTAAATGTATGTGCCTTTAGGTATGGGCAGCAGTTTGCATAGATGCCCACAAATGCTAGAAGCCAAATGAGGGCATCAGATTCCCCTAGAACTGGAGTTACAGGCAGTTATAAGCCAGGAGCCAAACTCAGGTTTGGTTGAGTTGAGAGGAGCAAGTGTTTCTAACCATTGGGCATCTCTCCAGCCCCAGCTTTTGTGAGTTTTATAATCCAAGTTGAGCTAGTAACAAATAATTCAGAAAAGAGTTTTCTTGTGACTGTGACTGTGCCTCTCTCTCTCTCTCTCTTTCTCTCTCTCTCTCTCTCTCTCTCTCTCTCTCTGTGTGTGTGTGTGTGTGTGTGTGTGTGTGTGTGTGTGTGTGTTAACAAATGAGTGGCTTCATGCCAGCTCTCTGCAAAATAGCAAGCACAAATCACACACAGCACTGCAAATCAAATGCCCACAGAGGGACTTGGGCAAGTTCACTTGAAAACAGCAGTCTGTGGCCGAGTGATTTGAGTCATGATTCTATGCAATGAAAGTCCTGGTGGAAGGGGTGTGAAGAAGTCTCTCAGTGGAAACTGAGAAGAGTACCACACTGACATTCTCCTCTCTTCACAGAAACCAGTTATCATTGCTAGCTGTTTGCGGAAGGAATATACAGGCAAAAAGAAAAAATGCTTTTCCAAAGCAAAGAAAAAGATCGCCACAAGGAACATCTCCTTCTGTGTTAAAAAAGGTTGGGAACCACAGTTCTGTCACTGGAGCTGTTATGGGCTCTGAAGTCTGGGTCTTTCTAAGAGGCCATGAGTGTGAGACTGGGATCTTCTGTTGGTGAACGCTGAAAGGCAGCTGCCTCACTTCAGGCTGTGCCTTCCAGCTGACAAACCTGTCTTAATAAGTTTTTCTTTGCAAAGGAAGAGAGACTTACAGCCTTTCTCTTAAAATCCCACTTAAAGAGGTAAAAAGGATAGCATAGATTTTATTTAATTATTAACTATTTCAAATATTTACTTTTCAGTATTGAGGATGAAGTCAGGGTCTCATGAATGCTTTGCAAAGGTTCTCCCAGTGAGATGCATTCTAAGTCCTGGAATAGGGCTAAATTGAACATTTTTGTAATAGATAGGACAGACTGAGTCACAGTAGTGTATATTTCATTCTTAACAAATAGTTTATGGTAGCTAGGTATAGTAGTCCATGACTATAATGCCAGAACTTGGGAGGCTAAAGCAAGAACAATGTAACAAATTCAAGGCCACCCTGAGATGTATACATGAGTTCCAGGGCAGTGTGGACTACATAGTAAGAACCTATCTAAAGGTGAGAAAGAAATAGTTTATGCTATGGAAGTAACTGCAACAACTGCTCTTTGAAATTCCAGCTTGGTCTCTTAGTAACTTGCTTTAGCCAAGTTATCTGCATTCTTCACTGATTTCTCCCTATAAGATGAAATTAGTAATGGCATTGTGTGTGTGTGTGTGTGTGTGTGTGTGTGTGTGTGTGTGAGAGAGAGAGAGAGAGAGAGAGAGAGAGAGAGAGAGAGAGAGATTGAAATAATGTACATAGTACAGTTTGTGTAGTGCCTCTCTACAGAGAGCTCACAAATTGTATTTAGTTTTATGTTTTCAAATTATTTTCATGTTCTTTAGTATAATTGTTCCTTCCAGGTGAAGTTCTAGGACTTTTAGGACACAATGGAGCTGGTAAAAGTACAACGATTAGTATGATAACTGGAGACACAAAACCAACTGCCGGACAGGTCAGTAATACACAAAGGAATATGTTCCATAATGTTGACTACAACAAGCATTTTACAGTGATTGTTCATGGTGACCTAAAAATACATAGTTGGTCTTTAGTCAATTATAGTGATGTAACGATTAATCTTTCTGCCATCCGCCCAAGTTCTGCCCACCACCACATTAAGGTCCCAAGTAACACACAGAGACTTATATTAGGTACAATGCTGATGGCCAATGAGTAGGATCTCCTATCTGCTATCTCTGTCTTAAGTATCAACCATAATTATTCATCTATATATTTACAAAGACTTATCGAGGATACCGGCAGAATGCGTGCTGTCTTCCTGGAGACTGTGTCCCTTTCCTACATTTCCCAGAATCCTCCTTCTCTCCTAGTCCCTCCTAACTTGCTCCCCTATTGGCCAACAGTGCTTTATCAACCAATAAAACAAACATATACACAGAAGGACCTCCCCCATCATAGTGATATGCAATGAAGTTGGTTGATTACATTTTTCTACTTGATGCAAAAAATAGTTTTTGAGAAGGGCTAATCTTATCAGTACAGTGCCCTTGAGTAAAGAATATTAATGAAAATATTATATGTATTGTACAAACATACATACACTCATGCTTACATTCATGAAGCCACCATTGCTTTGTTATTTGCCACAAGAACTTGGTAAACTGAATTTTCTCAGCAATATACTAGAGACCTCTGTTAAAACCCCAACAAGTCTTGCTAATGTGGGTATAGTCATAAAACCCCATATTTAGTAAGTATTCTCTGCTTCCATGCTGTAATTAAAGGCTACATGCCACTTGTGTAGCAAGAGGCCACAGGTGTCTTTGCAAAGAGGTCAGCAAAGCTTTCTGGCAATAACAGATAAATCCTGGCTGGAAGGATGATGACTCAAGTGACAGGAGAAAGGTTGGCAGTGTCAGCTGCTTCTGGAGTTTTACCTGAGTTCTCAAAGCACCAGCCTGGTGCTGTGCAGGAGACCTAGAATTTCCTAAGATGATGGACGTAAGAGACAAGCAACTCAGTAGTCCATAGGCTAGAATAAAATCCTAAGCTGTACATGCAATTTTCTAGGCCAAATTAGATAAATGATGGACAGAAACCAGAGTTACAATTTCAGAGAAACGTACTGTTGCCATTTGATCTGAGGTTAAGATCAGAGGAAAGGTTAAGGAAGGGTTGCTGTACATGGTACTGATTGTGAAAGACAACTTTATGAATTGCCTTTTTGTTCTACTCTTACCTGATGTAGCCACTAGAGCAGTCCTTTAAAAATGCAAATGAAAGCACATCACTCTCCTGTTTACAAACTCTTTTTTTTTATTTTAAAGGCACTCATACTTACATATCCATCCCTCCCCATTTCCTCACCTTTGCCCCCTCCCATGTTCCCCATCAACCCCCCCAGCTCACCCCCCTACCTTATTCCCAGGAATAGTGAGGCCCTTCACAGGGGACCATCAAAGTCTGTCATATCATTTGGGGGAGGGCCTAGGTCTTCCTTGCTGTATTGGGCTGCAATAGAATCCCTACATAGGGAATGGGCTCCTAAAGTCCATTTGTGCTCTAGGGATAAACACTGGCTCCACTGTTAGAGGTCCCATAGACTGTCTTGGCCTCCTAGCTGGCACTCACATTCAGAAAGCTTGGTTTGGTCCAATGCTGGTTCCCCAGCTTTATGACTAGGATCTCTATGCTCTCACTAGGTCAGTTCAGCTGTTTCTGCGTGTTTCTCCAGCACCATCTTGGCTCCTTGCTCATCCCTCCTCCCTCTCTGCAATTGAATTCCAGAGTATGGTTCAGTGCTTAGCTGTGGGTGCCTGTTTCTGCTTCCATCAGCTACTCGATGAAGACTCTAAGAATGGTAACCAAGGTAGACATCAATCTCATTATAGGGGAAGGGCATCATAGGCAGCCTCTCCACCACTGCCTAGATTCTTAGTTGGGGTCATCCCTGTGGACCCCCTAACATTTCCCCTGTGCCAGACCTCTCTCCAAACTTGTACTGTCTCCCTCTATCAAGACATCTCATTTCTTGCCCTCCTGTATTCCTCCCCTGTCTCAGTCCTCTTGTTCTTCCCCCCTCCCCTTCTTCCCTTTCCACCTCCTTCCTCCCCCTTCTCAATTTGCTCAGGGGTTCTTGTCCCCCTCCACTTCTTCAAGGGACTATGAAATCTTCTCTTGGGGTACTCCTTGATTCCTAGCTCCTCTGGCAGTGTGGATTGTGGGCTGGTAATCCTATGTCTAAAAACCATATATGCATGAGTACATGCCATGTTTGTCGTTTTCTGACTGGGTTACCTCACTCAGGATGGTTTCTTTCTAGTTCCATCCATTTGCCTTTGAATTTCAAATTCCATCGGCTTTTTTTCCACTGAGTAGTACTCCATTGTGTAAATGTACCACATTTTCTCCATCCATTCTTCAGTTGAGGGGCATCTAGGATGCTTCCAGGTTCTGGCTATTACAAATAATGCTGGTATGAACATGGTTGAACATATTTCCTTACTGTAGTGATCCAAACTCTACCAGGGCTGCAGATGGCTCAGTGCAATGTAGGCTGTGTCTACTGCTTTTCTCTCTCTCTCTGCCTCTTGGATTGGCCCTTGATCTTCTCACTGAAAGATATGTGGACTTGAACTCCCAGTAGACAGAGTGATCTCCAGGTGCGTGGCTATCTCATTAGTATCACTCTAAGTTCCACTTGCTCAAAGGGCCTTTTATTGCTGAATTATCCACTTCATTAATTTATATATTAGATTGTGTATTTTCATAGAAGCATTAAGCAGAGGTTGTCATCATTCCCCTATTTATCATTATTTATTTTCTGGTTTCTCTCTAGAATGAAAGTTCTTCAAGGCCAAGTTAACTTCTCTCTCTCTCTCTCTCTCTCTCTCTCTCTCTCTCTCTCTCTCTCTTTCTCTCCAGGGAAGGATAATAACAGAGGATCAAGGTCAAGGGCTTAGGTTCTGAAAGTTGATCCTAGTTTTAGATCCCAAGTTTACCTTCTGTGACCCTTGTGCAAATTTCTTAACCCTTAAATGCATCAGGTTCCCATATCTAATAGGAACACACCTAACTGTAGGGATTTTTGAGCATAACATAATTTAAGATCTATTAAATGCTTAGTTTCCAGTACATATGATCACTGAGTACATATTAGCTGTTATATATAGCACAATGCTGGGCTCATCAAAATAGTAAATATTAACATTTTATTGGTTCTCAAGTGGTAGATAATATTGGTGAAGGATTTTCCTCTGTTGGTTGCTTCAGGGTTGCTCAGCTTTAGATCTAATGGCATTGTGTATTGAATAAATGTGTGTACAGAGTATTTAACAGCATCTCTGGCTGCTACCCACTAGATGCCAGTAGTACCCTTTCCAGCACAGAAGTAAACACAAATGTGACAAGTAACTGTCTGTGTGTCCAGATAGTGTGAAATGCACCCCGAGGACTGCTCTTTACTGAAAACCACTGCCCTACTGAAGAAGCAGAATGCTTACCAAATATCTACTGTTTTGAACATTTGAATCAGTGAAGGAACTCAAGAACTCTTAACTTAAACTGTGGTGGTGGATTTTATCATAAAGTCTAAACTATGATGCCAAGATATAGTAATGTGAATATTTGCCCTTTAAATTATTGAGAGATTCATCACTTCCCCAGACCTAAATGATTGCTTCACTCTTTAAACATTTAATGGTTTCTGTCTGAACTTCATACACGAGCACTGCATATCCATCATTCTTCCCCTTCCTCCACCTCTCCAGCTTCCCCTGTGTTCCACCCTTTCCTCTCAGACCCACGGTCTCTTCTTTAATTATCATTGCTACATTTATGTACACACACATATATGAATATATATAACTATATATATGTATATATATATATATATATATAGAGAGAGAGAGAGAGAGAGAGAGGCATATATATGTACAAGCTACTGAGTCCATATAGCTTTGCTCACATGAACATGTATCAGGCCTGACTACTGACAAGCTCTAGATCATCATCGGGCATCTGGGTCTATGTGGAATTTCTCCTATCTGGCTTAGCATGTCCACTGGTGTTGTCATAACATGGTCTTGTTCAAGCAGTCATATTTTTACTATTATGCTCAGGTGCATGAAGAAAACATTATTTAGTATCACATGCACACACATACACATACACACACACACACACACACACACACACACACACACACACACACAGACAGACAGAGAGAGAGAGAGAGTTTTGAATAGAATCTGAGAAAGATTTTATTGTGTGTAGGTATTTTTGAAAGGGTGCGGTGAAGACGCTGCCCTCGGGTTCTTGGGGTACTGTCCGCAGGAGAACGTGCTGTGGCCCATCCTGACAGTGAAGGACCACCTGGAGGCGTATGCCGCTGTGAAGGGGCTGAAGAAAAAGGATGCCTTGGTCACTGTTACACGGTACATGGAGAAGCCTCACTCATTTGCTCCTTAGGAGGCTGACAGCTTATTAATGGTGTTCTCCCAGAATTAAAGAAGGGAGCTTCTAACTAGTGACCCCTTGCTTGTGGGAGATTTGGTCATCCCACAACTGGAATGTGAAATGGGAGGCCCAGTTCAATATTGGTGTTTCCTTTTACTTTAAGCCTAGAGAGAAAAGTTTACTGAGTTTCTTTTTTTCATATAGAAAAGAATACTGGAAATAAGAGTGTGATGAGCAAAATGAGCTATAAAATATTAGTATTAGCCAGCTTCGAATTACTCTAGTGAAATCCATGAGTCTGGCTATATTCGAAGAAAAGAGGTTTCTCTATTTAGTTCAGTTTTGGAGGCGAAAGTTCAAGATGTCAGCCTTCAATCTAGCATCTGGTGAGGGCAAATAACAATGATTTCAATGCAGGATTGTTTATGAGTGGGAGATGACAGGAAACCAGAGAGAGAGAGAGAGAGAAAGACTCTATAGTCCTCTCTGAAGACACAGCCTCGTGGCTCTAGGCATTCCCCTTAGTCTCTACAGCTTCTAAGGGCCCACACTGTTTCCTAACATCACCAACTAAGAATTAGTGCATGAATCCTTGACGAACAAACTATATCTAAACAGTAGCAGTAACCTTAGGGGTATCAAGTTATAACCATTCTGATGACTTTTACAACTTTCACTACTGTAGTATTGTTTATATCTGCTTCCTATGTTCCTTCCTGCTCCAGCATAATGGAGATTGATTCATTGTGTTTCTCAGGTTGGTGAATGCACTCAAACTGCAGGACCAGTTGAAGGCTCCTGTAAAGACCCTATCAGAGGGAATAAAGAGAAAGGTATGTACTGGGCTCAGTGTCCCACTCTGCATCCAGCAGGCTGATGACAGACAGGCTGTCCCTATTGTTTCAGCTGTGCTTTGCACTGAGCATCCTGGGGAACCCGTCGGTGGTGCTTCTGGATGAGCCCTCAACCGGGATGGACCCTGAAGGGCAGCAGCAGATGTGGTGAGATCTCAGGAGCAGCACTTATGTGGATTTATATACCTTGTAAAAACCGACTTTCAACATACTTTATTTAAATGCATAAATATATTCATCCTTTAGCAGGAAAAGCCCAACCATTAATAGAAAAAGTATGCAATTTCATATTTTGGCAAGAGACATATTCCTTCCATCTAACACTCACTGTAAGAATCTTGTTTTCCTCTTAGATCTCAGTATGCAAAAGGCACAGTTAGTCCACTCAATCAGTTATTAAATTTTAATCCCCTACAATAACAACATGACATGGTCATGGAGATAAAAATAAAAACCCCAAGTCCTCAGTATGTTAATTACTTTATGAAATTTCTAAAATTGATCATGTTGTGACCTTGTAATATACATTATGATAATTACATATTCTAGGAAGTCCTCACTTCCTCCCCCCCTTCTCCTTAATTCTCCTGCTGCTCAGCACTTTTAGAGCAACCTTTTCTTCAGTATCAACCTCCACATTCAGCCCCAAACCATCTCTAAATTGTATACTCTAACCAAACTCTAGGTTAGTTGTCTGCCATGTCTACAAAAATAATTGACTTTGGTTTTTCTTGGATGCACTGCTAATGGCAACATCTTTAAAAGTCTCCATGATACCTTGGAGTATCTCTTTCATCAGCTGCTCTCCCTGACCTAACTCTAGGCAGGCGATCCGGGCCTCCTTCACAAACACAGAGAGGGGCGCCCTTCTGACCACCCATTACATGGCAGAGGCGGAGGCTGTGTGTGACCGCGTGGCCATCATGGTGTCTGGGAGGCTGAGGTGAGTACTGGTCAGGCCTGCTCTTGACCTCGGGTTGCCGTCTGTAATACAAGAGCACTGCCCACCAGGACAAGCTGGAGAATCTGACCCGGTCTCTGCCTGGCCCTGCCGCTAGCACCCAGATGCTGAACTGCACTGGGCTTAGATAGCTTTCTTGCCTTGCTTGACTTTAGCCTCCCCCTATCTACCTCCAGATGCATTGGTTCCATTCAACATCTCAAGAGCAAATTTGGCAAAGATTACCTGCTGGAGATGAAGGTGAAGACCCTCGCACAGGTGGAGCCCCTCAACATGGAGATCATGAAGCTTTTTCCCCAGGCTGCTCGACAGGAGAGGTGCTGTATGGATTATTTTAATCTTTATGTTTGGTGGTGTTGATTTTTTTTTTAGAGTGATGGGAAATGAAAGTTCTATCTCCTCATTGTTTTTAGCTTCATCAAATGTTAGTACCTTCGTTACTAAGAGAAGGCCTCTGTTTGGAGGGCTGCCACAGGACATAACTTAAGACAATAAATTGCCTATTGCAGGCTGACACTTGTGAGGGAATTAGCATTTGTGGTGTTCTGAAATATGCCATGCACTATTGTATGTCTGTGCTTGTATTATCTCAGTGGCCTTTGCCAGAGGGTCAAACCATCCATATTAAAGGGGATGCCCTGGTAGAGCTCAGTGGTGGTGGTAAACATTCATCAGAACCCGTGAATGGCACCTCTCAGCAGTTGTATTACTGGTAGTTCTTGAGGCAAGAGGAGATGAGGTGATACCAAATAACTAGCAGTTTCTGCTTAGATACTCTTTTCTTCCTAAGCCAGAAGAACAGTCTTGTTCCCTCCCTTCTTAAGGCATCTTACTACTGATTTCTTCTTTTGTGTCCCAGTCTTCTTCCTCACAGACTGACTAGTTGTTAATCAAAGAGCACTGGAACCACAGCCATCTCCAAGTCATAAGTTGTACATTTATGGTGGGCAGTAGTGGCGCATGCCTTTAATCCCAGCACTCGGGAGGCAGAGGCAGGTGGATCTCTATGAGTTAGAGGCCAGCCTGGTCTACAAATCAGGTTCCAGGACAGCCAGGGATATACAGAGGAACCCTATCTTGGAAAACCAAAAAGGAAAAAAAAAAGATGTACATTCACAAAAGAGTTGACAGGATTGTTGCTTGTATTCAGGTGTGCATGCATCAGAAGGTACAACCATGAATCTAGTGTTCATGCTCCTTCTCTTCACAGATACTCCTCCCTGATGGTCTATAAGTTGCCTGTTGAGGATGTATGGCCTTTATCACAGGCTTTCTTCAAATTGGAGAGATGTAAGTGAATGTTTAGAAACAATATGCCTAAAACCATAAAAATCCAAACCAGCTTTAAGAATTATATGATGCTTATGATACATGATTACTAAATTGCAGGACTTCTAATCCAGTGGTTATCAACAAGATGTGATTTAGTATGTCCATCTCATAATGCAAAATGCATTCAGTCTAACTTCAAAAATCCCCATAATTCTTAAAAGTCCCAATACTGTTCAAAAGTCTTTTGAGAGACTCAAGGCAAACTCCAATTTGTGAGCCCCAGTGAAATAATAATTAAAAGAGAACACCACATATATCCAACAAATAACGTCTCAGAGAAAACAATCCTGTCTAAAGGGGAATAACTGATGGATAGCAAGCAAAGATTGCAGAATAGCAAGACCAACATGTATACAGAGGCCTTTCTGTCTCCCTCCCCATTCTGCAGCCATTTCCAAATAATCACTCAGAGGCTTATATTAATTATAAATGTTTGGCTGATGGCTCAGGCTTATTACTAGGTAGCTCTTATATTTAAATTAACCAATTTCTATTAATTTGTTTATCGCCACGTGGTCCATGGCTTACCAGTGGTGCTCTGGCTTGTTGCTCCTTGGGTGGTTGCTGGCGTCTCTCAGACTCTGCCCTTCTCCTGTATCTCTGCTTGGATTTCCTGTCTGGCCCTATCCTGCCAAAGCAGTTTTATTTATCAACCAATGAGAGCAACTCATATTCACAACATACAGAAAGACAGTGTGTACCACAGCACCAAAACACACAGGGTAAGTCACATTAACTCTTGTAGCCCCCTGTCAGATTGACAGAGCATCTTTTGGCATGAGGTAACTGCCTACAGAGTTTTGTATCTGCCTCCTATGATCCTGCTACTTTTATCACATATGACCTGCTTCTTGGGCCTGCTCTACTCGGTATCTGAAACATTTTCTTAGTAGATGTTCTTCATCTCTGGTATCTCCAACAGCCTAAAAGTCTTTACCGCAACTTAGGCTTTATATTTCAAAGCATCATGCCGCCTTGCCGGGGAGTCTGACTCTACTACACATTGCTGTACGTCCCAAGCTTTTCTTGGGAGTCTTTCGGAAACCCAGCTATTCCACAGCTTTTGCATTATGAATGTATGCAAAACTTGTACTGTATGAATGACTCCAAGTTCTGTTGTCAGCTTAAGAAATACCAAGATATCCTTTCACTAAGGCTGATTACCCAGATGCCCTTTCACTAAAACTGATTACGCAGAGGCCCTTTTGCCAAGGCAGATGCAGCCTCTGAGTGCCTGAGTAGCTGAAACCAGAAAGTTCTATCCATGTTCCTTCACCAGCAGAGTGCTCTGATACTCTCCTTGTTTAGCCACTTGCTTTTCAACTGACCTTGGGGTCTTTTATGGAAGAAGTCTGGCCCTCAAGGCAACTTTCCTATTTTTCCATTATTTTCCTCCAATGGCACTAATGACTCTTAACAGTTGTAGCCACTCTCTCCCTCTGCACCTACTTTGTCTACAGTAACTTTAAATGTACCCACAATACACACTTTTTTCAAAAATGTTTATTACACTTTTCTTTCTCTCATTGTAAAATTGGCTAAAGGCCAAAAGCAGTTATACTGTATTCTGAATGCTGTTTTGTCTCAAAGTTTTCTCCACCCAACTAATTGGTCTATTGAGTGAATGTAGCCTCACTCAAATTCTCAGGACACAAACTGTAGTAGGCATCTTTCCAGAAGTGACTTCAAGGCTAAGTTTGCATCTGAGGCCTCATACTTACAGTGTTTACCAGCTGCATTTCTACTGGCATCTGGGTCTTCCACCAGAAGGTGCCATAGGCTCTGCTTATAGCAATCTATGGTTCTTCTAACTCTCTCCCCAACCTTTTCCACATTCCTCCCATAAACCAGTTTCAAAGGTTGGAAGACCAAATGGTTATGTTTAATCACAGAAATGACCCCACTTCTGGTCCCAATTTCTGTATTGCCTTAGTGTTGTTGTGACCAAACATATACCAGAAACAACTTTTGTCACATGGTTTCTGACAATTGCAGCCCATCATAGCAGGAAATGCATAATGGTGGCAACTCTGTCAGTTGGGAGCATGTTACTGGGGTTTCTCACATCATTGTGTCAGACTAGAAGCAGAGAAGACAGGCCAGAGCAAAGAGAATGTACAGTCTTCAAAGGCTCACTTGTAGTGGCATACTTCCACTAGCCAGGTCCTATCTCTTAAAGGTTTAAAGGTGCATCGTTTTATTTAATCTCTCTTCTTATTGTGTCCCCTCCTTGTCTTATAAGTTGGTATTAGGAGCCCCTCTATGGTAGAGTGAAAAAGGAAGAGAGAAGTAACATGGCAACAAGATTGGTTGACCATGGGCTCTGTAGTTATCACGTCTGTATAAGAACACAGTACATCAACTTGAGACTATAAATAAGCAAAATGGTTACCCATTGTCATTAGATCTGAAGAGACAGAAAGATACAGCCTGGGACAGAGTGATGTAGAATTTATCACCTTGAGAGAAATAGTGACCATCAATCAGGAGACTCAGTGTCAGGGGGGGAATGAAAGAATAAATGCATGGCCTCTCTTTCTTTTTTCCCTTCTGTTGAAAACCCACTGAGACATGTCACTTAGCACCAGCCTCTGGGACAGGAAGAAGGGCACATGTAGGAGGCACATGGGAATTTCCAAGCACAAAGAGAACCATGTTTTAACTTTATCTCAGATTGATGTTCTACCATTTCTTATTCTCCTTTTTCATCTTCTAGTGCCTTTGCCACAACTCTTAAGAAACAGGGCAGAATTTCTATCTTTTTATATGACTAAATGGTGTATTTAATTTCCAGTAGTCAACTCAAAATAGTTATTATCTTATATTTTTATTTGTTTGTTCTGTTTTGTACATGAACTGGTGAAATTTCTCGGGTAAAAAAATATGAGCTACTAATGGGTATTCATCCTTACCCAGTGAAAGAGAACTTTGACTTGGAAGAATACAGCCTCTCACAGTCCACTCTGGAGCAGGTGGGTAATTCTTATTGGTTGAATATCTTACTAAAAATAAGTTAATTACTGAGGAGATGGCTCATTGGATAAAGTACTTCGTGGACAAGTGTGAGGACCATAGTTTGAATCCCTAGAATCCACACAAAAGCCAAGTGGGCATGACTGACTCCTATAACCCTAACACCATGGAAGCAGAAGTGGAGTCCTTAATCAGGGCAGGCTAGCGAGATGGACTAGCTGATTGGAGAGCTCTAGGTTCAACTGTGTGTCCATGATTCTGTAAATAAAGCGTGGAGAGCAATTGAAGAAGACACCTGAAATCAACTCCAGGCCTCCACAGATACCTGCACACACATGTAGCAACACACGTGGACATGAATGTATACACATAACATACACATACAAAAACATAATGAATAAGCCTAGGAAGAATATACAATCTTTGCATTGTTTGCAGCTATAAAAGGTAGTATGGTATGCCTCTCATTTCTTTCTTTATTCCTTCTCTTTTCCAGGTCTTCCTGGAGCTCTCCAAGGAGCAGGAGCTGGATGATTTTGATGAGGAACTAGATTCCTCAGTGAAGTGGAAGCTCCTCCCACAGGAAGAGCTGTAAAGTGTGAAATGTTCTCTTTATCTTCAAGCTCACGTCCCTTTTATAGACAGTATTCAGTCACATTGACATGTCTTACTTATCTCAGATGTAGCACTAAGTATGTTTGAAACTCCTGTCAGAATTTTTCTGAATAGTATGTCTGACAGTAGTGACCAACGTGAGAACAGGCTAGAACATGCAGTCAAGGGGCCCTCAGCCAAGTCACATTTCACACAGTATGGAGTTTTAAAATCCATTTATAATAGTATTGATGTTTCTGGGGAAGCTGCAGAGACTGATTGATTCTCTCTCCCCAGCCCTGACCCCGAATTTCAGAACATTAACGATTTTCTTTACTCATTGACCAGGTAAGGTGTAATTTCAACAATATTGATTTTAGGAGAAGGGAATCAGTTGATTTCCCAACAGCACAGTATTTTCTTTTTGTAACTCACTTTGACCTGTTCTCATTCACTGCTTCTTCATCACTGAACAGTTTGTAGACTTTGGATTAAATGTTTTGTCTATTGGGACTTCAAAAACAACTTTCAACTTGTGGGAGTAAATACTTGCAATTGTTAAATGATTGAGTGAATATTTACACACAAATTTGAACCATTTCTGAAATTTTGCTTTTTTTTTTTTAATGATGTAAATGTGTATGTCCTCTTAGGTAAAAGGACTAGCTTTTCAAGTCTTTATTTACCAAGTCTGTGTAAGCTAAGACCTATCTATAGCAATCTATAGTACTATTGCCACCAACTCTTATCTATGAGATTTTTGTTGTTACTACTATTATTTTTACTAGTTAACCAGACGCTTACAAAGTTATGTGAAAAAAAATTTACCTTGATTCTAGAATTGTATGTAGTGTATGTGAATACCAACTGCCCTCAACTTATGAGAATTCTCACACTAGATCTTGAGCAAGGGCTCCAAGCCTTTAATTAATGCTGACCCTACTGACTTACTTGGCCTTATAGATGACAACTTAACTGATACAAGTCAATACATTAAAAGCACTTTACTTGGGGCCAGGAAAACGGCTCAGCAGTGACTGCTGCTGCCCTTTCAAGCCTGATGACCAGAGTGTGATCCAGGGGCCCAAACTGTGAAAGGAGGGAACCATCCATCTGTCAGGTTGTTTTCTGACCTTCACACACTTGTGATATCATGCATGTGCCTACACACATGCACTCAGCACGAACAAAAATGAAATAAAAAATACAATGGGCTGTACTGTGGTGTTTTCATATGTATCTTGTTTTTGTTGATCCTTCTCTATCGCTCTCCTCCCTTGGCACCCTGCACTACTCCCATTGGTCATCTTCCTCACCCACCAGCCCTCTTCTGTTCTTATGCAGCATGCATTCCAAAGCCTTTTTAAAATCTCCTTAATTCTGCTCATTTAGTCTCTCTCAGTGTGACACCGATTAGAATTACTTGGAACAAAGAAACTTGAGGAATTGTTGGCATGTCTGTGAAGCATTTTCTTTACATTTTATTTTTATTTGATGTGTATTTCATTTCACGTCTATCTGCACATCACATGTATTCAATTCCAATGGAGACCAGAAGGCATCAAATCACCAAGACTGGAATTACATACAGATATGAGCTTCCATGTGCCGGGACTCAAACCCAAGTCCTCTGGCCAGTGCTCTTAGGAGTGAGATATCTCTCCAGCTCTAGGCATTTTCTTGATTGTCAATCATAGAAGAGCATCTAGCACACTCTTGATGGTACCATCTTTAGGCAAGTGACCCTGAGCTGTGTAAGGAAGGTAGATGAGCAAACCAGAACAAGCCAATAAGTAACATTCCTCTATGATCTCTGCTTCAGTTCCTGACTCTAGGTTCCTGTCTTGAGTTCCTGCCTTGCCTTGAAGATGGACTGTGACCTGTAAGCTGAAATGAAATGTTTCCTCCCCAGCTCACTTTTGTTCATGGTGTTTGTTACACTAATGAAAGCAATCCTAAGACCCTCTTTTCCTCTTTCACAATCCTCTTTTTATTTCATTTATTTTTTTTGAGGAAACACAAATAATAAACACATTTTATTAATGAAACCTAAATGAGCAATTAAGTCATGAAACAGAATAGAAATTTTGTTGAGTTTATCTAAACTACTACAGTTCAAAGAGACATTCTGTATAACACAGGGTAAGAAAGATCCCCATCCCTGACACAGGACACACACAGAAGCCAGCCTAGGACTTCCATTCTTTCTGTTTCATTAACTTACCAACACAGTAACCGCTACCCGAAAGGCAACTCCCGAGTTGATGCCCAGGTCGATAGTTACAAGAGTCTTTAGGCGCTTCTGGTCCTCGGGGATGAGATAGGACAGTAACTTGGGGGTGAGTCTCCATGTTAACACAGCTTGATGGCCATCAGTGCTGGCAATACAGGTCAGGAAGACTGCCAGGATCTCCAAAAATCATCCAGACCCGAGTGACTGCACAGCCGCCAGGGGGCACCACGTGGAAAGAAATTCAAGGTGCCTGTGAGCCCTTGGCAGATATACAAACAAGTTCCTTAGTGGGGTGGATTCACAAAGCTTCCAGGAAATCCTGTCCTTGAAACTATGGGAAGCTGTGGACCTCTGAATTAGCTTGGTATGGCCGCCACAAGAAATTACCACAAACTCGGTGGCTCAGAATTGCAGAAATACATTCTCTTTGCTTCTGGAGTCGGAGGCTGAAATGAAGGCACTGGCAGAGCCTCAGCCTTCTGGAGACACAGGGTGAATCCTTCGCCTCTTCTGGTTCCCAGGGGTTTAGGGAGTTCCTGGCACCTCCCTCGTTCCAATTTCTGCTCTGGCCCCAATCCTCTTTTTAATTTACTCCCCCCCCCACACACACAAATCTGAATCTAGGATCTACATGTGAACACAAAAAAAGGGCATTTGTCCCACTCTGGGATACTTCAAATAACATAATATCAGTTCCATCCTTTTTGCTGCAAATGCCATGCTTTCATTTTTGTTTACAACTGAATAAAATTCCACCACTTGTACCACATTTTCCTGACCCATTCATCTGTTTTTAGAGCACTAGGCTAGTTCTCTTTCTTAGTTATTGGGAATTGTGCGGCAATCAATACAGATATGCAAATATTTCTGTGGAGAGAGAGACTTCCAGTCCTTTGAGCATGCCCACAGGTGAAAGCACTTTCCCTGCTAGGACTAGAATAAGTGTTTCTTGGCAATTATCCTCACATTACACTGCTTACCTCTATCAGACCTTCACTATTCTATTCATTTGCCTTGTTAGCATTTCTGTAGTGAAAGACACTAATGAGAATGTGTTGATGGGCTATACTATGGGAGCCAACCAAGAAAGGTATCTATCATTTTAACCTCCTGACAGTGCCTTCTCCAGGATAAGAAAGAAGGTATAACAGTGAGAATGTCTCAGGAAGACTTGCAGCTAATTGTTCTATGACCAAAAGCAAGGCCACAGACTTGAACCACAGAGAATCTCAGAACTACGTTCATTTCGAAAGCATAGCACACTAATGGCAACATCACCAACGTTTAGATGACTAAGAATTCATACTCTGTGGTCATTTCTGTTAGCAAATGGATTGTTTTAGAAAATGCTTCTAACAATATTACAACACATTGTTTTATTTGCATTTGGTTTCCAAAAAGGCCCACAACTCCCTGAGCAGCTAATGGTTGTTGAGGGAGAAGGCATCATATTTTTCAGTGGTATAGCTTCTGAGAAGTTGTGCTTGCTCCAGAAAATAATTTTCACTACACTTGGGCAAGAATCTTTAATTACACTCAGTGGACCACACATAAAAAGAAGATATGGAAGCAAGAGGGGCCCTTTTGGGGAAGAAGTGTTTCAGGGAGAGGGGGTGATCACAGAGATGAGAGGGAAACAGGAGCCACAAACTACTTAGATTCGTTATATGAATATATGAAACAGTCAAACAATGAAATAAAATACTCAATAACTTACATAAGTAAATATTAAAATGGCCCATAAAAGATGTCTCTTCTCTCTAGAGACTAAGACTGCTATGCAATGACTCCATCTGTTGCACCACACGACACACTTGATACTGATATCATCTGTGTGGGGAAAGATAGTCCAATTACCTGATCCCAGAGCTTTTCCCGACCAGTAGAAGGAGGAGGTTGCAGGGGTTCAGAGCAGGAGAATGATGCTCTCTGTTTGTCTTTGAAAATTATGGGGTCATGAGACAAGGAATGTAGATATCCTACAGTGGGGTGGTTGAGATGAGCAATAAGAAAGAAAACTGAACATCTACAAAATACTTTGTGATATCAAAATAACTGAAATTATAGAATTGTTTATTATAACAATTATCTAGGATTACATTGACCAAAATAGTAATTCAGGCCAATGAGAGGCTGTGTTAAAACCTGAAATATCTGTGTCTCATTTAGGACACTGATAAACTGTTAAAACCTTTCAACTAAGCCAAGTTCTTTGACAAGCCAATGGTTTGAAAATCTTACCACCTTCGGATAAAAAGCAAAAGCAAAAGCAAAACCAAACCCACACACAAACAAAACAGAAAAAAAAAACCAGTAGATTTTCTTCATTTAGGAGTTTTGGGGTTTTGCTCTCAGAACATTGGGCCAATCTATAAAATCAACAACAACAACAAAATCAAAACTGTTTTAGAACAAACTGAATTAGTATAAAAATACTCAGTATGAGCCCGGCGTTGGTGGCACATGCCTTTAATCCCAGCACTCAGGAGGCAGAGGCAGGAAGGAGGATCTCTGTGAGTTCAAGGCCAGCCTGGTCTCCAGATCGAGTGCCAGGATAGGCTCCAAAGCTACACAGAGGAAACCCTGTCTCGAAAAAGAATAAAAAAAAAAATGGTCAGTATGAAATACTGTCACAAATGGCAGATGTCACAAATGACACTTTATTTATGGTTCACTGTTCTTTGCATGTTTACAAGACAGCAGAGGCTCCAGTGGTGTGTTTCACAATAATCTATAGATCATTTCTATAAGGGGAAAAACAAACTCAACAAAGCAGGGCTAACTCAGTAAAACCTTTGACAAAGCTAATGCAGCAGACTTCCAGAAGTCAAGTAAAAACTCTCCTCAAGGTGGACAGCGGTAATCGTAGAAGAAGGAGAAGAAGCAGCAGCTATTTCTTTGAGTGTCTTGGCAGGGAAGCTTAAAATCAGAACAAAAAAGTAGGCATGAATTCTTACTGAGCAACAAACTCCCCACAGAGCTTGGGAGTATATTTCAACCAGCCACACAGAAATGATCTCAGAATTCTGAATAGGTAAAGACCTCAGAGAGTCAACCGTGTTTGCTTGTTTTGTAAGTTAAAATCTGACAGGGTTCATTGGGTAGCATTAGAGAATATTACCGGGAGTTACAAGTAATTTTTGTAGGCTTGTATTTTGAAAATGCACAGATGCTCAGAAACTAATTTTCATCATTTCTAGCTATATTAGTAAAATAGAATTTTCTAAATATTAGCTGGATAGTGGCTTATCCTTCCCTCCTTACTAATAACTCTATCACTATTGTCTTATCAAGAGAAAAGGCCCTTTAATGGTTGCCTTAGTTTAGAATTTCAGTCTCCTAAGTTGTTGTCCTAAGTCATAGTTTCCAAGCCTCATTATGAACACATTTTAGAGGTGGAGCCTTTTGGCTGATTCTGTTAAGACCAGGAGCTGATAAGGTAGGCAGGACCGAAGATGTGATACAGAAAAAAAAAAAAAATCAAGATATTGATTTATGTGGCGTTCAAAACCTGACTCAATTATCTGACTCAACACTGTAAAGTAAGTTCAGAACTCTGAGCTCTTTATGTTTTACCTTTTCAAAGACAATATTTTATTCTTTTTGGTTTTTTTAATATTTTATTATTTGAAATCTGCCTGTTTCTTTCTTGAGGGGCAGAGACAAGTTACAAATTTGCATTCCCTCTGAAGCATGCATTTTATGGCATCATAATTAGTCAAATAAACAGGCCTGGCAAGTCTCTGCTGTGGGAACTGGCTGGAAGTCAATATAAAAAAAGATTTATTCAGGGGTGGTCACATGAATACAGTGCTCAGCAGACCAAGAAAATTACAACCACAATCATCCTCCAAGCACAGTCGTTCTGACTGGGGATACTCAAAACAGGCAAACAGAATAAGCACAATACAGACGTGACAGAGACTGGGAAGGAATAGGAACCACTTTCTCAAAGCACGGAAACACAGTGGTAAGCCAAGTCTCTAGGACACTTTCTTCAGTCACTCTAACAGTAAATTCATGTTTGCTTCTGTTTTGCTTGTATTATAAAATTTTAATGAGATTTCATGTACTCAATGATCAATTTTTAGGGAGAAATTTTTTTTCTAAAATAGGGACATTAGTGGTTTTGGATTTATTTTTATATGGTCTACAGGAAAAGGGATGGGTAGTTTTAAAGACATTGTCATATTTTGACTTTTTAATGTGAATGTGCCAGTAATGTGTTAGTGATCATGAGGGGTTTAAGAAGGTTTTCCAGAAGAATTTAGAGTGTAAATACGAATGAGGACCTGCTGTCAGGCTGCAGTTAGGCACACATGTAGTTTTATTGCACAATAATTTATAGGCATTTCCAAAGCACTTTCTCTGTTCCTGAGCCTTGTTTAGAATGACATTTTGAGAAATGCTTGCATGTTTCAGCTTGCCAGTCTCCAACTTATGATTTTTTTTAATGTAAGCTACTTTCACGCACATTTTTATTTGTTGGATATGATGTATTCAATCACATTTGAGTTGTGCCACTTCATTATAAGGCTATTTCAAATGTCACATCCTCTATTGTCTGGTCACATCCTCTATTGATTGGTGTAGACAGTCAATAATATTCATTCCTGCTGAAACAAATCTTCATTTTTATTTGTACATGGGCTAGCAAGCATCCAAGAATCAAAGAAAGAAGAAAAAGCAAGAGGGGGATGCCTTTATTTTGGGGGGAGGGCTGTGTCGAGACAGGGTTTCTCTATGTAACAGTCCTAGCTATCCTGGAACTTACTTTGTAGGCCAGGCCGGCCTCTAACTCACTGAGATCCTCCTATTTCTGCCTCCCAAGTGCTGGGATTAAAGGTGTGCGCCTCCACCGTCTGGCTAAGAGTGATGTTTTAATGAGCTTATTTTTACTGCACGACTGGTTTACAGTGAAACTCTGGGACTGGGAGGTAGAGTCAGTTCTTCTGGCTACAAAGGGATGTGGCTGCTTCCTCAGCTGGTTCAAGCTGCCCCATCTCTTTAAGCATGTATATATATCCAGGAGCAATTCTTGGGACTCCTGGACACCCTGATTTAAAACATTTATTTTTTGCTAGTTCTACATTCCCCCCTACATTTGCCAGTCCACAGGCTTTCTAATACTTTTTTACCATCATTTTGTAGCAAGACTTGCCTCCCAGCCTTACTTAATAGTTGCATGTTGTTTTCTTTTCTGGAAATAACCCCGTGAGCCTGCTGTGGCTACTGTGCTCTCCACAATGGGACTGTCCCCAGAACTCTTCACCCGAACTTTCACGCTGGGAAATAGGCGGCTCTCTGAACCTGTCTCATGAATGGGATGAGAGCTTCAAACAGGAACACTTCTATTCTTTACCTATATGGAGATATTCCATCACAACCTTGTGGACCATTTTTAGGCAAGACAGTGGTAAAAAAATTACTTCTACCAATTACACAGGCCAGCATAGAGCACCATTGATGGTAACGATGGCCCTGGCACACCTCCCAGAAAACTGATGTTCCCTCTAAAGTAATTTGATTTGTAAGTCAGTCTAAGCAAGCTCTTTCTTTACATAATCTAAAGTTTTAATGAACTTCACGAAGAGTTATCTTTTTTTTTCTTTTATGTGCAGCTTCCAGAAAGGTCCAACAATATGGATTTGTGTGTGATTTCTTGGTTGGGCTATGGAAAAATGTTATATCCAACTATGTTCTGAAACTTCTCTTTTGGGGAATGTTCTGCTAGAGTAAAATGTCTATATATTGTGACAGTTAATATCATGTGTCACTTTGGCTGAACTGTGCCCAACTGCTAGACCAAATGCTAGTTTAAATGCTGCTATGAAAATGATTTTTAAATATAATTAACAATTATATCAAAGAGTTTTATAAGGTTTTTTTCACACTTATTTATTGGGTTGGTGGGGGTGGGGGTGTGGAAAGGGAGGGTGTCACTGTATGTGGTCAGAGGACAGCTTGTGGGAATCAGCTCTCTCTTTCCAACATGTGACTCAGGATGACACTCAGGTCATTATGCTTGGTAGCTGGTGCCTTTACATGTTGAGCCACCGTGCAGATTTTATCAGTATATCATGGTTCAGTAAGATAACCCTTCATTAATGTGAGTGGGCTTCACTTAATCACATGAAGGCCTTGCAAATGCAGTCTGGGGTTCACCAAAGAATATGAAATTCTCTTCAGACCTTAAAACCTAGACGCTCCAACTGCGTTTCCAGCTTGAAGTTACACAGGTTTGTATGCAAAGCTTCAGTTGGCATCCTGTTTGCCTTCCCTACAGGTCATGAAAGAACTAGCCCACACAGTCAAGGAAGCCAATTCCTGAAAGTAAATTTATTTGTCTTTTGTCTCTACATGTAACTTCCTTTCTTACATTTTTAAAAAATCTCTAGATTGCTAAATGCTGATTCAGTTGTGCCCCATTCCTTCTGTTTCTCTGAAGAGCCCAGATGAATGTATTAGCCAGTTCTGAGAAGTTCACAGGCTCAGTGAACACTTTTTGCAACTAGTGATAAGTGTTGAGGCTGATTTGCGGTTTTTCAACAGTTCAGTGTTTTCACAGATTGAGTTATTCCCCCAGGGAAAGTGAAATACAGTAGTCTTCTCATATCCAATTAATATGCCCATTACGTGGTGCTAGATGTGTTGATTTATACATTATATGTAAAGGACATCCTGGTCTAGATTCATTTAATGCATTCTCTCTCTCTCTCTCTCTCTCTCTCTCTCTCTCTCTCTCTCTCTCTCTCTCTCTCTCTCTCTCTCTCTGCCTCCCCTCACTCCCCTTCTCTCTTAGCCTTTAAATGGCTGCAAATTGTACCAATTAGAATATTGACGTATTTACAAACCGGGGGTTGCATATAATTCATGGAGATTCACTGTTGAAGGAGTCTGTGTGTGAGGCAAGGAGAAGGGAAGGAAAGAGACCAGAAGCTCAGTGGATAAGCTAGGAATTCCCAGAAGCTAAGCACTTCCTTGGGAATAAAGGGCAACCAGGCCCTGACATCTGCAGAAAACTTCCTCTTAACATTTTAGTATTTATTGGCTCTTCTCTTTTTTTCTTATTAAACAGACCCAAATGGTTAACCGAGAGATAAACGTGTGCCAACAAACATGGGCCTTACTGTGCAAGAACCTGCTTAGAAAAAGGAGAATGAAAAGAGACACTTTTTTGGTAAGACTCAGGATCTGCCTGCTTCCTGTGTGTGACCCACAGAGTGTTTCCTGGGTACAAGAATTGAAGATCTTCCCTGAAAAAGAAATCATGCCTCTAAAGAGAATCAGGACAGAGGCCATTCAGTAACGGTTGATGATAACAAAGAAGGGCACCAAATGAGAACGCAACTGGTGCTAAGTGAGAACACAATAAATACTTTAAAACCTCACAAAAGCACTCAAAGCTGTTTTCTCACTGACAAGATTAAGGTAGTAACAGGTCAAAGTGACGAGTGTGCTAATGGATGTAGACACTGATGACAGAGGGCTTTTCTTTTGGATCTCTTTCGCTTTTAAAAAGGCATTGGTTTCTTAAGAACACAGACTTTGGGAAATTGTCACAATATTGTGAAGAAAAATCTTCATTATAATCTTTCCATTTAAGTATCAGATACTGGAGCCAGGTAGCGTCTGGTAACTAAATTGCGATTATTCTAAGTACATGTTCAGTGAAGTTTTAAAAAGCCAAGTACTAAAAAAAGATACCAAGGTTGGTAAAATGGCTTAGAAAGTAAAAGCCCTTGCATCCGAACCTGACGAGGTCCCTAAGTTCATGACAGGAAAAGAGAACTGACCGCTATGAGTTGTCACTGACCTCAGCAAGTGTATTGTTGTGCTTGTGCATAGGAGTGCCCGTGTGCAATCCTGTGTACATGAATGTGTACACTGGTGTGTGCATGCATGTGTGTAAGTGTACGAGCATGTGTGCACGCACATGTGCGTGAACACACACACACACACATACACACACACACACACACACACACACACACACACACACACACCCACATTTTGAGATTAACAAACCTTTAAAGTGATTTGCTGTTTGTAGCACACAGTTATCCCTAATGGACACCTACCAAGTCAGAACAGTATTCTGAGGTCCCTGCCTTTTTTGTTGAACTTTCTACCCTGCAGTTAAAAATATGACAAAATAGAAATTATTATTAAACTATCAATGCCAAGACAATAATAATTATTAAATTATCAATGTCTTGGAACTGTCTCTATCCACTTATTCTCACAGCAAAAGCAAACTTGGCAGGGCTGCAGGGAGTTTTTGCCCACTACTTACAGTTTTTGCTGCCTTTTTAAATTCAGTTCATCTCATCGCACCAGTGTTAGAGAGCGGTAAATTTCACTTCCATCCAAAATTCCCTAGAGAAGGCTAGGTGTGGTGGCTATATCCCTACACTTGGGAGGCCAAGGCAGGAGGACCACAACTTCAAAGTCATTTTAGGGTATATAGCAAGATAATACCTTAAGCAATAAGTCTTGAGAATTATAATGAATGTTTAATCTCTGTAGACTGAATTTTTAAAAAAACTATGCTAAGAGACAGAGAAATTAGAAAATTAGTCAACAAAGATCATAGCTATATGGCAAAACCAACTGTGTTTGACTTATTTTAAATTACAATCATCTTTATTGTTTTTCTTTGGCTTGTAGGAATTTCTGTACACTTCAATTATACTGTTTAGTTTATCCTTAACTACAGAGATTCATGAGGTTTATGATTTTTCACATCTGCCGAATGTGGACCTGGGACGTATTGACTCTTTTAATGACTCCAACTTTATGATTGCGTACACTCCTGTCACCCATACAACTCAGGGAATAATGGATAAAGTCTCTTTGGCCTCCTACATGGCAGGTGAGTTTTTTTTTTTTTTTTTTTTTTTTTTTTTTTTCTAAATCAGAAGGAATCTGCCTTCCTAGTTAATTTGGTTGCACACATGGTTAATGTATATTTCACTTGATAAGCTGTGTTGTGTGGTGTGTGTGTGTGTGTGTGTGTGTGTGTGTGTGTGTGTGTGTTCCATTCACATTAGCATCCAGGTGTGAAAGCCAGCAGAGGCCCAAAGAGGATATGGCCTATCTTATTATCATCCTCTTCCTTGCCTTGAAACAGTCTCTCTTTGGAGTATTACTGTTTAGGATAGGTGAGGCTGACTGACCATAAAGCTCTCTGAATCCCTCTATGTCTTCCAATAGCTGGGGTTACAGATGTGTGTAATCATGTCCAGATTTTTATATTAGGCCTGGGAATTAGAACTGAGGTCCTCAGATGTTTGTAGGGAAAACACTCTTATCCATTGAGCTATCTCTTCAGCATATTATTTAACTGTTATGATAAATCTTTCCGCCAAAAGCCGCCTGAGCCCCACCGCCATGAGTGAGCTTTATGCCAGCCACCGCCTGAGTTAGGGCCCAAATGAATATACAGAAACTTGTATTAGGTACAATGCTGCTTGGCCAATGACTAGGATTCCTCATCTGTTAGCTCAGTCTTAACTATCATAAACCTATATATTTTATAAGATTTATCTTATCGGATGCCTTATTGATGTCCTTCCTTGCTGGTAGATCACATTGTGCTGCTGGAGCAGGAACGGAGGGGAAAAAGGAGCCACTTCCTGTTTCCTCGCTTAGATATGAGTCTCGTTGCTATGTCACTTCCTGCCTGGTTCACCACTTCTCTACTACGTTTCCCAGAATCCTCTTTGACTCCTAGTCCCGTCTAACTTGCTGTCTCATTGGCCAAACAGTATTTTATTTAACAATCAGTAAGATAAACATACACAGTACATTCCCCATCATTTAACTAAACATTTTTCTTTCAAAAAGACTTAGTTTTATGTTATGTGTAGGGTTTTTGTCTGTGTGTCTATGTTTGTGCACCACATGCATGAGGGAATTTTGGAGGCCAGAAGAAAGCATCAAATCCTCTGGAACTGGAGTTAAGGATAATTGTGAGCTGGCATGTGAGTTCTGAGAATTGAACCTGGGTCCTGGGCAAGAGCAGCCAGTGCCCTTAACCACTGAGCCATCTCTCCCACCTCACTTGATAAAATTTAATTGTCAAAATTACCTAATAGTATAGCACATTAGCATGATTTTCTTTAATCATATTCTTGGCCTAAGAATAATTAGCATTGCCTTTATTCGATTTAAAGTTCAATTACTATCCTTCAACACCAAAATATATATTTACTTATTCACTGAAAATTAAATCCGAGACAGGTTCTCACTGTGTATCCCGGGCTGTCCTGGAACTCATAATCCTCCATCGTCTCCCCAAGTGCTGGGGTCACATTGTAACACTGTGTGCAGCTTCAACATTCAATTTAAAGGTTCTTTTAAAAATGTGTTATTTGTTTCAATCTTTGCTTTTTATATTAGGTTATTTATACAGAAAGACCATTATGACAGTCAAAAAAAAAAACTTGGTAGAAATTTTTCTTTTCAGAATGGTAGAGCCTTTAAATGATTAAGTTTGCCCAGGTACACATCAGACAGTGACCAAAAATGGTTTTGCTATGTTATGATGTAGTACTTCAAGTATTTTCTGAAGTGGCTTTGAGCCCCCTTTCTCCTCATTTATAAGGTTGATAACATGTAATGTATACTGAGTCTTTCACTTGTAAGTGAATCCTAATGTATATGGTTTTAATATTTATTACCTGTTTGTCTTGTTCCGAGTTTGCTCTGTGGAGTACCAAGAATTAATTTCAACAAGATTAGCAACACAGATAGACACCAAGCATATCTTTCCTATTAGATCCAGCTCAGGTGCCAAGCTCCCAAGAACACACCCAAACCATGTCAAGCTAAAATAAACAAGCAGAGTAGTGTTGCAACTGGATCTTGGAATGTTTACTAGAAGAAAGACAAGTTAAAGCCAGCGAGTGAAAATAGATTTTTTTCTATTTCTTTTCATTTTTCTTAAATACAAGTCCAAATCCTACAGTGTCCTTTAATATAAAGCAAGGGGGAAAGAACCTCAGTGTAGTGATGGCCCCATGATGTGGGTTGAATCCAAGTGTGAGGGTATGTCAGAAGGAATTTGTCACTGATTGGCAGTGTCATCATGGTCCATCAAAGGTACTACTGGAAGGTGGTTGACCTGTTGCCTGGAAATCTCCATAATCTTTCCTCCCTCTCTTAGTCATATTCTGTCCACACTGTTGCTCTGGCTCGGGTATAACCACTACTTTTGCATTTGGACTCTGACCTCAGCAGCAGATTCAATAGTTCAGAGTCCACCTTCACCACAGTGTGTGCTTTGACAAACCCCTAGCTACTGGGAGTCTCTGTAGCCTTAGTTCCCAGACTATTCTGAGGTTTTCCTTCCTGTCTCTGCCTCCCTGCACACCACGAGTCACAAGGTTACAAAGCATCCCAAACTTGTTTCCCCTGACACCTCATTAACCATCTTGACCCCTGAACCTTGCACTGGGCATCTGAGCCCTCACCACTGAATCCATTTCTGACTTAACCCTGTTCTGAACTTCTACCCAAGACCAACACCTCTCAATTTCTCCAACAATATTTGGCCTGACCCTCTGTTTCACAGATGTTATCTATGGGGTGAAAACTGTAATGAACTCAACCCTAGCAAATTCCCAAAAGGCATAGCTAGAATGTTAATAAATAATTGTCAGATAGATGAATACAACTTTCTGTGTCACACAGAGCTTATCTTCATGTACACCCATTATCTCTAATGGGAGCCTGCCAAGGACCCCGAATATTTAGTTTATGGACAAAAAATTAAACCGCACCTTATCCAGTAAGAACACACTTTGTCCACTGTCTTCTCTTTTATGAACACTTCCAACACAGAAAAAAGTATCCGCTTCTGTGCTTGTCATCACTTATGTTTATACAACAGCATGTCTATTTGCACAGTTCAACACATTCTCTGTGTAAAGTAAGGATCTTGTTAGTGATACACGCTATACTAGTCTCCTAACTGAGAACTTTACATCTTTTTGACACGTTAATAAAACATAATGGGTTTTGGGAGAAAATAAATTTGAGTAATGGCTTCTCTTAATGAAAAAGCAGTGTCTAGCTAAGCTACATACATACTTACTTGGTTTTGTTTGTTTTTTATATTTTTTATTTTTCTTTTTTATTTAAATTAGGAACAATCTTCATTTACATGTCAATCCCAGTTCCCTCTCCCTCTCCTCCTCCCCTGCCCCCAACCAACCTCCATCCCATCCCCTTTCTGCTCTCTAGGGAGGGTGAGGCCTTCCGTGGGGATCTTTAAAGTCTGTAATATCATTTGGACCAGGGCTTAGACTATCCCCAGTGTGTCTAGACTGAGAGAGTGTCTCTATGTGGAATGGGCTCCCAAAGTCCATTCGTACACTAGGGATAAATACTGATCCACTACCAGCCATGGCATATCCAGTTGCAGTGATACTAGGCACTTTCTCTCTTATTAAGGCTGGGTGTGGCAACTCCTTTTCCCACTGTTAGGAGTCCCACAAGGAGACCAAGCTAAGTAACTGTCCCATATATGCAGAGGGCCTAGGTCAGTTCCATGCAGGCTCTCTGGTTGTCAGTTCAGTCTCTGTGAGACCCTACGAGCCCAGGTTAGTTGATTCTGTGAGTTTTCTTGTGAATCCTTGAATCCTTGTATCCTTGAATCCTCTGGCTCCTACAATCCTTCCTCCCTCTCTTCAACAAGGCTCCTGAGCTCCGTCTAATGTTTGGCTGTGCGTCTCTACTTCTGTTTCCATCAGTTGCTGGACGAAGCCTCTCTGATGACAGTTGGGTTAAGCACCAATCTATGACTAGAGAAGAATATCATTAGGCATAATTACATTGACTTTTCCCCCCACTCATGTTTGGTTCTATCCTAAGTCTCTGAGCTATCCCACCTCTGGGTACTGGCCCTCAGGGGTGGCCTTTTCCTTGTGGCATGGGTCTCCAGCTGGGCCAGTCATTGGTTGGCCACTCCCACAATTTTTGTGCCACTTTTACTCCAGCACATCCTATAGGCAGGACAAATTGTAGATAGAAGGCTTTGTAACTGGGTTGGTGTCTCAGCTCCTCCACTGGAAGTCTTGCTTAGTTACAGGAGATGGCTAGTTCAGGCTCCATATCCCCCATTGCTAGGAGTCTTAGCTAGGGTCATCCTCATAGAGTGCTGGGAGTTTCCATTGCATTAAGTTTCTAGCTTATCCTAGAGATGCACCCAGATTCCACTTGTCTCTCCCAGTACTCTCCCCTGCATCCTCCCCACACCCAATCCTTCCTGTTCCCATCCCTATCCCCCCATCAAGATCCCTCCCACTTTGTCCAAAGGGGATGTCTATTCTATTTCCCCTTCAGAGTGACATTCATGCCCCCTACCCCCTTGAGCCCTCCTTGTTACCTAGCTTCTCTGGGTCTGTGGATTGTAGCATGTTTATCCTTTACAGCTAATATTCACTTATGAGTGAGTACATACCATGTTTGTCTTTCTGGGTCTGGGTTACCTCACCGAGGATGATCTTTTCTAGTTCCATCCATTTGCCACAAAATTTCATGTCATTGTTTTAAACAGATGAGTGACACTCCATTGTGTAAATGTTACCACATTTTCTTTATCCATTCTTCACTTTAGAAACATCTAGGTTGTCTCCAGTTTCTGGCTATTACAAATGATGCCGCTATAAACATAGTTGAGCAGGCGTCCTTGTGGCATGGTAGAACATCTTTTGGGTATATGCCCAGGAGTGGGTCTTGAGGTAGATGGACTCCCAATTTTCTGAGAAACCACCGTATTACTTTCTGAAGTGGCTGAACAAGTTTGTACTCCCCCAGCAATGGAAGCGCGGTCCTCTTGCCATGCTACCTCACCAGCATGAGCTGCTACTTTTGTTTTTGATCTTAGCCATTCTGACAGCTGTAAGATGGAATCTCAGAGTCCTTTTGATTTTCATTTCCCTGATGGCTAAGGATGTTGGACATTTCTTTAAGTGCTTCCCAGCCATTTGAGATTCCTCTGTTGAGAATTCCCTGTTTAAATCTGTACTCCATTTTTATTTTTTTTCAGTTTTAGAAGACTTTTATTATCTTCTTTAAAATTTTTAATATAAATTTTATTTAAATTAGAAACGATCTTATTTTACATATCAATCCCAGTTCCCTCTCCCTCCCATCCTCCCATGCCCCCCACCAAGCACCCCAATCCCATCCCCCATCTACTCCCCAGGGAGGGTGAGGCCTTCCATGGGAGATCATTAAAGTATGTCACATCATTTGGGGCAAGGCCTAGCACCCCCCCACACCCCCGTATATCTAGGCTGAGAGAGTATCCCTCCCAGGGGAATGGGTTCCCAAACTCCATTCGTACACTAGGGATAAATACTGGTTCCACTGACAGGCCCCATAGACTGCCTAGGCCTCCTAACTGGCACCCACATTCAGGGGGCCTGATTCAGTCCTTTGCTGGTTCCCCAGCTGTCAGACTGGGGTCCATGAACTGCCACTTGCTCAGGTCACCTCTTTCTGTAGGTTTCCCCAGCATGGTCTTGACCCCTTTGCTCATCACTCCTCCCTCCCTACAACTGGATTCCAGGAGTTCAGCTCAGTGCTTAGCTGTGGGTCTCTGCTTCTGCTTCTATCAGCTACTGGATGAAGGCTCTAGGATGGCATATAAGGTAGTCATCAATCTTATTATAGGGGAAGGGCATTTAAGGTAGCCTCTGCCCTACTGCTTAGATTATTATTATTTGTTTTTTTCGAGACAGGGTTTCTCTGTGTAGCTTTGGAGCCTATCCTGGCACTCGCTCTGGAGACCAGGCTGGCCTCGAACTCACAGAGATCCGCCTGCCTCTGCCTCCCGAGTGCTGGGATTAAAGGCGTGCACCACCAATGCACAGCTTACTGCTTAGATTCTTAGTTGGGGTCATCCTTGTGGATCTCTGAACATTTTCCGTAGCGCCAGATCTCTCTTTAAACCTATGATGGCTCCCTCTATTAAGTTATCTCTCTTCTTGCTCTCCTCTTCCCCCAGCTCAATCTTCCTGATCCCTCATGTTCTCCTTCCCCCTCCTTTCTTCCTAACTCGCCCTCCCCTTTTCTTTCTCCTTTCTCTCCCTCCCCCCATGCTCCCAATTTGCTCAGGAGCTCTTGTCCCTTTCTCCTTCTTCTGGGGACCATGTATGTCTCTTTTAGGGTCTTCCTTGTTTCCTAGCTTCCCTGAAGGTGTGGGTTGTAGGCTGGTAATCCTTTGCTCTATGTCTAATATCCATAAATGAGTGAGTAATACCATGTTTGTCTTTCTGTGCCTGGATTACCTCAATCAGGATGGTTTCTTCTCGTTCCATCCATTTGCCTTGAATTTTAAGATTTCATTGTTTTTTTTTCCCCCGCTGAGTAGTACTCCACTGTGTAAATGTACTACATTTTCTTTATCCATTCTTCGGCTGAGAGGCATCTAGGTTTCTTCCAGGTTCTGGCTATTACAAATAATGCTACTATGAACATAGTTGAACAAATGTCCTTGAAGTATGAATGTGCATCCTTTGGGTATATGCCCAAATACTGAATTGCTGGATCTTGAGGTAGACGGATTCTCATTTTCCTGAGAAACTGTCATACTGATTTCCAAAATGGTTGTACAAGTTTACACTCCCACCAGGAATGGAGGAGTGTTTTCCTTTCTCCACATCCTCTCCAGCACAGATTTTCTTTTCAGATCCAATCTGTTTGATGTTCTGTAAGCTTCTTGTACCATTTAAGGCATCTCATTCTGTAAGTTAGGAAAATTCTCTTCTATGATTTTGTTAAGTATATTTTCTGGATTTTTGAGCTGGGATTCTTCTCCATCTTCTATTCCTGTTATTCTTAGATTTGGACTTTTCATAGTTTTCCAGATTTACTGGATGTTTTGTGTTAGGAGTTTTTTTTTCCTTAGAATTAACATTTTATTCAACTGATGACTCTATTTCTATTGTATCTTCAACACCTGAGATTCTCCCTTTTATCTCTTGTATTCTTATGGGGATACTTGCATCTGTAGTTCCTGTTTGCTTACCTAGATTTTTCATTTCCAGAATTCCCTCAGTTTGTGTTTTCTTTATTGTTTCTATTTTAATTTTCAGGTCTTGAATAGTTTCTTTCATCTGTTTGTTTTTTCCCTGGATTTCTAGGCATTTCTTAAGGGATTTATTGATTTTCTCCAGTTTTTCAGAATGGATTCTTATCACTCCAGAACCATAAGCTAAAATCAACTCTTTTCCTTGAGTTGACTTTGGTCATGGTGTTTTTATCACAGCAACAGAAAAGTAACTAATGCAGCTTCTCATATGTTTTGTTTATAGAAATTTACTTATAGTAATAATCTTTTCCTTTAAATTCCAGGAATAACAGTATTGGGTTTTCCAGATGAAGAAAATATGACAGAACTTGTTTCAAGTCGTTATCATGACGTAGTGAGGGTTATATTCACCAACACGTATTCCTATCATCTGAAGTTCCATACAGGAACAAGGATGCCATCCAAGAAGGAGCATGGGGACCACACAGGTAACTATGAAGCTCCTGAACTGCATGGCTTTCCACTCCTCTAATGTTATAAGAATATGTAGGGATATGTCATGCTAGTTTTGTTGTTTTGGACAACCTGGGAAAAGGGAACCCCAGCTAAAGAAGTGCTTCCCTTTGGGTATGTCTGTATCACACTTTCTTAACTGCTAATTGATGCAGGAGCAAGTCTTGCCTACTGTGGGTGATACCATCCCTAGGGAGGTGGACCTTAGGCTGTAAAGTAAATGTAACTGAACAAGGAAGGGAAAGCAAGCCAGTAAGCAGCATTGTCTCTGCTTCATACTCCTGCCTTGACTTCCCTTAATGATGTACTATAATCTATAACCTAAAATAAACACCATAATTCCTAAATTACTTTTGGTAAGTTTTAAGGGGGTTATCATAGCAACAGAAAGTAAACTTGAACATGATATTAATTAACTCAAACTAATAAACTTCAATAACAAAGACAAGGAACTGATAAGATAGCTTAGTTAGGAAGTACTTGCTGTGCTAGTGCGAGGATGGTAATTTGATGCCTAGAATCCATGTAAAACTCTTGGCATGGTGGTGCATGCTTGCAATTGCTGTGCTGAAGATGCAGAGACAGGTAGTTCCCTGGAAAACCAGGCTAGCCTAATTCAGTGAGTCCTAGGTCCTAGTGAGAGACCCTGTCTCAAAAGACATGGTGGGCTCCTCCCGAGAAACAACACTCAGGGCTGACTTTTGACCTTCACACACATGTACACATTAACTAATACTTCCCACCTCCAGCTATAACAAAGGTAAAGTTGACTCCTAGAATTAGACAAACAAAAAATGTTGCTCTCTCTCTCTCTCTCTCTCTCTCTCTCTCTCTCTCTCTCTCTCATAAACACACACACACACACACACACACACACACACACACACACACACACACACACACACACACAGGTGTGCCTGTTCATGCATGTTCGTCCTAAATTAAATGCACATGAAAAAGAAAATCACAGCAGCCAATAGCGAAAATGATTGGTAAAGATCAGTGTGTTGTGTTCATGTTTCCTGATGACATATGAGTTTAGCAGGTTTTTTTTTTCCCAAAAGGAAGCTTGAGCTTCAATGGCAAATTTAGGATAAATCAGATGGTCTCATGCTTGTGTCAGTTGGAGCTATGTCAGCAGGCTGGAACTTTCAGAAAGATACATCCTTAAAGGCAATGTAATGGGTTAGACCTGCAATACCAGCTCTCAAGAGGCTAAGATAGGAGCATGAGTATAATTTCAAAGCCAGCCTGGGAAGCCTACTTGTAGCTGGAGTTTCTTGTCCCGCCTTGTCCAACAGCCACTTTGCCCCAAATAAACAAAGACTTATATCAAGGATAAAATGTTTGACCGATAACTCATATATCTTATTGGCTAGCTCTCTGTTTATTATTAACCCATAACTACTAATCTATGTATTTCTACATGGCTTTATCTTACCAGAGAAGGCTCCAGAATGTTATTCCTTCAGCACCTACATGGTGACTCTCCCTGGTGGCTTCTCTCCCCAGAATTCTCCTAACCCTGCCTATACTTCCTGCCTGGTTACTGGCCAATCAGTGTTTTATTCATCAACCATTAAGAGAAACATATTTACAGAAAAACATCCCCCATCACCTACTAAGTTTTAGCTCAGTTTAGGCTACAGAATAAGATCCTTTCTTCAAAACTAAAAACCAAAACAAATGACAGCAACAAAAGATGTACCTTTCATCAATGGGAAGAGTGGAGGATGGATCATGTCGTTGAAGCAGAAAAAAGAAACAACAAGGAAACTTCTTTCTCTTGGGTTTGAGGAAATATTATGTTCTTCATTTGTTTGTTTGTTTGTTTGTTTGTTTTCTGTTCTTCTGTCATGTATTACATCCCCTCCCTTTCCTCCCCCAGCCCCTTTACCCAACTTCTCCCCCATATCCACTTCTCCTTGTTTCCCTTCAGAAAAGGGCAGAGACATCCCAGGGTTATCAACCAAACATGGCATACCAAATTACCATAAGATTAGACACATACCCTCATATCAAGGCTGGACAAGGCAACCCAGAAGGAGGAAAAGGGTTGTAAAAGTAGACAAAATAGTCAGAGATGGCCTCCACTCCCACTCTCAGGAGTCCCACAAAATCAACACAAGGTACTATAAAATATAGAGGACTTAGCTCAGACCTGTACAGGCTCCCTAATTGCCACTTCAGTCTGTGAGTCCTTATGAGCCCTGGTTAGTTGATTCTGTGGGCTGCATTCTCCTGGTTAGACTTTACCAGTGTGTGGGTTCATGTACAGATGTTTCTTCTGCCTGTATTTATGCCATTTTTAAGTCTACATGTGCTTTCATCATTTAAAGATATTTTGAAGTTAATATATTTTAGAACAAATTTCCTAATTTAATGATAGCTTATCTTGGATGAACTATAGGTAAAATTTCAATTTTGACTTTTCATTTTCAAAATAAACTTTCTTTAAAAAATTATCCAATTATTATTTTATTATGAGCTCCATTTGCCAATTATTTTGTTATATTCAGTTATATCACTAGAAAATACTTGACTACAAGTGGGGCCTTGGTCTTATTTTAGACTATGTTACTACATTTTGATAATCTTAAAACTTATTTTAAAACACTAATACAAGGATTGGGAATATAACTCACTGGTACAATGCTTGCCTAGCAAGTATAAGATTATCAATTTAATTCCCCCACACCAAACTTTCTAATAATGATAATAAATACAAAAGCAAGAAGAAGTTCAAAAATATGAACAATAGAGAAACAAGAAAATATAAAAACAATGTAATGACTAGGAAAACTTAGAAACAAGGAACACTTTCTAGAGTAGTTGGCTTTGTTACCCTCTCTTCAATAATTACTATCAATTATAAATTTGAGATTTTTTTTGGATTTTGTGGCAACAAATGTATTATTAGTACTGGAGGTTATTGTAAAATTTACTACTTGCAATACTTAGGGTCACATCCCATACTCATATTTTTTTCTTTGTTCTCAAAGCTCATTGTTCTACATATGAAGATAATATTAATTGTGGCATTTCACACTTCTGGACAGAGGGGTTTGTGGCTCTTCAAGCTGCCATTAATTCAGCCATCATAGAAGTGAGTGCAAAACGCTTGATGAAAAATAATTCTATTTAGTTTTGTGGATGTATAAGTAGATAACTATGTTTCTTCATTCTCTCACTTATTCAGTTACTCCTTTACTCAAATTTATTCATCTACTCTGTTTCCCCCAATAAAGTTCACCAAAGTTGCTATGTTACCAGTTGTAGTAGAACAATGTAGACAGCAACATCAACAGAATAAGATTTTTTTTTCTTCCAGGGAGTCAGTACTCTAAGGAAGCCAGAAATGTAATCACATAATTAGAACAGGAAGCATGTGTTGTAATGGAATTATAAACAGTGCTCTTGTCTGTAAAGAAGCACACAATTCCCAGCCTAGATGGAAGAATCCTTATTAAAATGATCCTCAGCTCTGAGTGATCAAGTAGGAATCATGTCTACCTTATATAACAGAAAAAGTTTTCCAAGAAAAATGAGCAACCAATGGTAGGCATGAAGTTGCTAAGATTCAGTCATGTGGGCTGCCCAGGATGAAAGATTTGACTCTAGAATCTAAATAACAGCAGAATATGTGAGTAGAAACTCAGGCTAACATCAGATCCAGACAAGTCAGTTACACATTCAGAGGAAACAGGATGTCATCTGTGTACCATTGTTGTGCATGTTCTGTTCACTGATATCTTTATTTAGGTCACAACAAATCACTCAGTGGTGGAGGAGATGATGTCAGTTACTGGAAAATACATGAAGATTGATACTTTCATTGGCCAAGGAGGAGTAGTGACTGATTCCTTCCTGGTTTTTTGTATTATTTGTTTTTCCCCACTTGCCTACTACATCTCAGCTGGTGTTACAAGAGAAAGGAAAAAGATGAAGGGCTTGATGACAGTGATGGGTCTTCAAGATTCTGCATTCTGGTGAGTCGGTGGAGGGGCTCAGAAAAAGTGCACCTCTGGGGAGAAACATCCTTCACAAGGGTACTGTAGCTCAGCTGGCAGAGTGCTTGCCTTGTGTGCAGAAAGCCTGGACTTTGATCCACAGCAGCATATATACTGGGTCTGGTGGCACATCGCTATAATCTCAGCTTTTGGGAGGGAGAGGAAGAAGGAGCAGACGTCCAAGATGATTATTGGCCATATATGGAGTTCAAGGTTAACCCTAGGTACATGACACTATTTCAAGCATAACCCTTCCAAACTCTCCATCAATATTAAAATGTAAATCTTTCTTGCCTTCATTTCTTCTGAATTATGTGGGCTATCTGATATGATACTTCACAGAAAAAGGGTGAACTTAGCCACATTTAACTCTGAGTTGAACAATGAGTTACATGTTTGCCATTGAATGATATTTCAGATATTGCACAACCAGTATCTCCTGCTTTCAGATTCATGAGAAACCAGAACTTCTAATATTTGATGAAATGCTTGCTGTAGAGGTTTGTAACAATAACTCTTTCTGCCAGCTGCCTGAGTTCTACCGCTACCTTAGGGCCCCCAAATAGCACACAGAGATTTATATTAGTTACAATGCTGCTGGCCAATGACTAGGATTTCTTATTTGCTAGTTCTGTCTTAAGTATCAACCATAACCTTTAATCTATATATTTTATAAAGACATCATATTGAGGACGCCAGCAGCATGCGTCCTCTCTTCCTGGGATCACATGGTGACCATCTCTACTACATTTCCCAGAATCCTCCTTCTTTCCTAGTCCTGCCTATCTTGCTTCCCTATTGGCCAACAGTGCTTTATTGATCAACCAATAAGACAAACATATACATAGAAGGACCTCCCCCATCAGAGGTGTTGTTGTTAGACAAATAAGCAACTTATTTGATCTCTTAAATGGGATGCTATGCTAAAAGCATTATGCAAAAAATCAATCATAGAGCTGAATATATTAAATGTTAGCTTTAACCAAGGGAAACAGACGTGCAAGAAAAATATCAGTGTTTACTTATGTCTCACTTCCTTCCCAGTGGTTGTGTTGTAATGGGAAAACTGCATAAATCAGTGAGCTTCAGTTTCTGCTTTTGCAAAAGTGGGGGATAATATCCAACCATACCACCCTCGGACACTTGTTGACATGATTAACTATGCTCATTCTTTTTTAAAAAATTATTTTCTTATTTTATGTGTATGGGTGTCTTGATTGCATGCATGTCTGTGCAGATATTTGTGTCACCGCATGGGTGTGGGAATCAAATTTGGGTCATCTACAGAAGCAGTCCGGGTTCTTAACCACTGAGCCACATTTCTGGTCCCTAGGGTCATTCTTATAAAACACTAGCCTACACTTTGAAAAGTATTTGGTAATCAGTAGATGCTAAATATTAACATGTGTTTTGGCAGTTAGGGTTATGACCTGTGTGTGAAATAGCATAAAACTTAGAGTTGAAAGCCCAAGTTTTCTATTCTTCAATTACCTTAAAGTGACATAGTCTCCTTTGGTCATGGGTATGTCAGAATCATGTCATGGCAAATGCATTATTTAATTCATACTATTAAAAAGTGGTATTCTTTATTTCTGGAATAGAAAGTAGACACTGCTCACTCTTTCCTGTAGACTTTCCCTTATTAGTATTGTGCATAAATGTTGTGTATTTATCATAGCTAATAAAACGGTAGTTATTAGTGACTAGAGAGCACATTTAAACTAGGGCTCACTCTGTGTTGCACAGTGAAATGATTGTCAGCAAATTGGTACTGCCCTATGTCTATAGCTCAAGTAGCATGGATTCTGATTTTACTCTCCCAAAACTGTTTTGTGTTCCATTTTGTTCAACTTTAGTCTCTCCCTGAACTCCTGGGAATCACTGGCTATTTTAATCTCTATAGTTTGCTTATTTTCTTTTTTCCATTTATTTTACATACCAATCACAGGTTCCCCCCCACACTCCCTCCTCCCACCTTCCCTCTCACCCACCGTCATCCATTCCTCCTCCATCTCCACTCAGATGGGCTAAGGCCTCCGGTGGGAATCAACAAGCATGCCGTACCAAGCTGAGGCAGGACCGAGTCCTCCCTGCTGCATTAAGGCTGAACAAGGCATCCCACCATAACAAATAGGTTCCAAAGAGCCAGCTCATGCATCAGGAACAAGTCCTGGTCCCACTGCTATGGGCCCCACAAAAGACCAAGCTATATAATTGTGACTGAGATGCAGAAGTCCTAGGTCAGTTCCATGCTGACTCCTTAGCTGTCCATTCAGAGTCTGTGAGCTCCCACAAGTTCAGGTCACCTGTTTCTGCAGGTTTCCTCATCATGATCTTGACCACCCCCCATCTTTCTCATACAACCCCTCCACCCTCTCTTCAACTAGACCCCCAGAGCTTAGCCCAGTGCTTGGCTGTGGATCTCTGCATCTGCTTCCATCAGGTACTGGATGGAGGTTCTATGATGACAACTAGGGCAGTCACCAATCTGATTACAAGGGAAGGCCAGTTCAGTAACCCTCCCCACTATTGTTAGGAGTCTTAGCTGGGGTCATCCTTGTGGGTTCCCGGGAGTCTCCCTCACTAACCCCACAATGGCTTTCCCATCAGTTTCCGACTCCATCCTGCCACAACTCAACCTTCCTGATCCCTCATGCTCTCATCCTCTCCCACCCCCAGTTTACCCAGGACATTCCATAGACTTCCTCTTCCCAGGAAGATCCATTCATCTCTCTTAGGGTCCTCCTTGTTTGTTACCTAGCTTCTCTGAGGTTGATAATTGTAGCCTGGTTATCCTTTGCTTTATATCTAATATCCACCTCTCAGTGAGGACATACCGTTTTGTTTTATTTTTGTTTTGTTTTGGGGAGTTTTTTAGAGAATGACCAGGAAAATGGTAAATAGTTGAGATGAAGATATAGCTTAAAATTTATATTTTTAGCCTGACAAAATTAATTTACAATGCAGAAATAGGAATTGCATGTATAATTAGGGGCAGGAAACATTTGTCTTATTATCAAGCTCCTACAAGTTAGCATCCATCTGTCTCTGAGATCAGAGGAAGTAAATGAATCAGGTCTTTTTTTGTAGGATTCTGCTTTGTAAATCTAGAGAAACAATAGTAACTGTCCTAAGGGCATTAGAAGCTGTAAGTCAGTAAATGATAATGTAGATAAAGTAGGAAATGCAATAGGAATTATCAACAATAATAAAACTCATTGTTAATTTCTTACCACTATAATAATACATTCACATAGTATTGTTTACTGGTCATTAAGCTTCATGTGTTAGTGTATGTGTGTGTTCTCGTGGGTGTACGCATATATGTGCATGTGTGGTGGCCAGAAATCAAGTTCTAGCATCATTCCTTAGTTATTTTCCATCTTATTGAGATAGAGTCTTTCATTGGCCTGAGATTCATTGATTAGATTTGATTGGCTAACTAGAGATATATCTGTGATCTTTTGTCACAGGGAATCTGCCTGCCTTATTTTCCCCAGTTCTGAGATTACAAGCATTCACCACTGTGCACAGATGTTTATTTACTTATTTATTTATTTATTTATTTATTTATTTATATTGTTGTTTGTTTTGTTTTGTAGATTCTGGGAATTAAACTCAAGTCTTCATGTTTCTATGCCAAGCACTTTATCTACCAAGCTAGAGCCCTATATCCCTTATCAGCATTTGCTATAAGCATTTTAAGACCATAATTTGTCAGAAAGTATTAATAAAGAAAAGGAAAATGGATAAAGGAAAGAGATAATAATAATAATAATAATAATAATAATAATAATAATAATAATAATAATAATATGAACCCCCAAACCATTCTATCTTAAATAATATATTATGACTGGTATTAATGTGTATAGAACAGTTGGTGTCACTATAAGGAGAAAGAAGAACTTTATTGGAAGCATATTAGGGAAAAGAAGAAAGTATAGAATTAGGCATTCTTATTTCCATATTAAAGCCATGAAAAGAAAGTTCAATCAGAGAACCTTTTCATAGGATAAAGAGACTCTTCAAATTCACCAAGACACTCACTCATCCACACCTGACAGATGGAACAGACTGTCAATGTGCATGAGATTTGTCTTCAGTCTTTGTATCACTTAAGTATAAGACTATTTACATCCCCAGATTATTCTGCTTATATATTTTAGAAGATCCAATGGAGTCTGGTGAGTGAGCAGGGGGCTGAAAGAATGGTGATACAAGAATCTAGAGTAGGGCCCCTTTTCCATCTAACTATGAAGCACTAATAGAATTTTGTTTTTATATCAGGCTGTCCTGGGGTTTGCTCTATGGTGCCATCATCTTTGTTGTGAGCCTTCTCTTGACATTTATTATAAAATTGGTTCAGTTTGTCATTTTGACTGGATTCATGGCGATCTTCAGCCTCTTTTTCTTCTATGGCTTATCTTTGGTGAGTTGCTGAATAAAATCTCTGTCTAGTTTTCAGTCTAAGAAACAAAGTTGGTACCAATTAGGTGATTTTTGTATATACCTATTTTCTATTTGCGTGAGACATTCTGTAGATAAATACTATTGATATACTTCCTCTTCCCAGGAAGATCCATTCATCTCTCTTAGGGTCCTCCTTGTTTGTTACCTAGCTTCTCTGAGGTTGATAATTGTAGCCTGGTTATCCTTTGCTTTATATCTAATATCTGCCTATGAGTGAGGACATACCGTGTTTGCAAGTTGGGATCTGTAAAATGGTTTTGTTTTATTTTTGTTTTTGTTTTGGGGAGTTTTTTAGAGAATGACCAGGAAAATGGTAAATAGTTGAGATGAAGATATAGCTTAAAATTTATATTTTTAGCCTGACAAAATTAATTTACAATGCAGAAATAGGAATTGCATGTATAATTAGGGGCAGGAAACGTTTGTCTTATTATACAAGTTAGCATCCATCTGTCTCTGAGATCAGAGGAAGTAAATGAATCAGGTCTTTTTTTGTAGGATTCTGCTTTGTAAATCTAGAAAAATAATAGTAACTGTCCTAAGGGCATGTTCTTTGTAATTCTAACTTTCTGTAAAATTTGTAGAGAAAACTGTAATTCTATACAAGAAATCCTTTGTTTTGTTATGGTTATAACTCTTAGATAAACACACACCAACTGGGTCTTCTCTTGTTGTAGATTTCTTTGTCTTTCTTAATGAGTGTCTTACTAAGGAAGTCTTTCCTCACCGACTTTGTGGTGTTCTTTCTCACTGTCTTCTGCGGAAGCCTGGGATTTGCAGCATTGTACAGAATCCTTCCTGGGTCCTTGGAATGGGTTTTAAGTTTGCTCAGCCCCTTTGCCTTTATGCTTGGAATGGCCCAGGTGAGTGGGAAGCCAGTTAGTTTATTAATGATGTTTCTGAAATATCTTTTCTCCTTGGAACTCAATAGTCTATAGTCTTTGCTACATAGCCTTTTTAACACTGTAGTTCAATGGACTATACTTGTGAGATTTCAGAGAACTCTAAAGCCAGAGTCATTTTCTCCTAGAAAATAAGTTCTTTTTATGTGAAAAAGAAGAATGGACTCATAGCTCAACAGTATATAGTGTTAAGTCACTCTCCAAAGTTTATGTTATTAAATTGAGTTTGAATTGATGTATCCCAGTTAACCATCTTATTTAATTTTAAAAGGATGTGTGGTTTAATTCTGAGTCAATAAGACAAGCAAAATAAAATGAAAATTAATCTCAAGCATTGACCAGGAAGTCCCTTTTTCATTCTCAGGTATTTTTTTATTCTCCTTCTCTACTTAGTTCTTAAGCTGAAGAGACCAGCTCTTTCCCTCAGATATGGAGTTATTTAATCTCCATTATGATGTGATGATAAGAATTACTGTAACTAATACATAATATATAATGCTGATTCTCTTGAAAATTATGGATCAGTCTGATTTTTTTCTCTTATTAAAAATGTGTTTTTATTTCTCTTTCTCCTCCCTCCCCCCCATCATGTGTGTGCATGTGTGTGCCCGCTCATGCAGCGCACGCGCCATACTCACCAGTGTGCAGGTACCTGCAGAGGCCAACAGAGGGTGCTAAAGTTACAGGTGGTTGTGAGCCCCCCATTTTGTGTTCTGGGAACTGAACATGAATCCTCTGCAAGAGCAGCAAGTGCTCTTGACCACTCAAGCAACTATGCAAACCCTTTCAGTCATTTTTCCTACTAACTTTGCTTAAACATGAAATGCATTATCATTAGTTTTTTACTGTCATGCAACATCTCCCAGAGCATTTTTTTCTTGTTCCCATTCCCAATTAGCAAGCTCTTACATGACCGGCACTCTTTCACTAAGCTCTCCTTCTACCTAAGGTGTGTCTCATTTGGAACACAACATCCACTGTACTAAACACACTTGATACATTGCATTATGCTTTTCCTATATCCTTGTTTTTTCAGTCAAAAATCTGTAAACTTGTCAATCAAACAATTTAACTTTGTCTTTCAGAGATCTGGCAAAAGGTAACAGTTACAGCCCATGAAATAACTAAGCTGTTTTTAAGAAGTGATTATTTGCCTTTGACTTACTGGGCTATTTTTAATTTCCAGCTCTTACACTTGGATTATGATGTGAATTCTAATGCAGACCCAACGGGCAACCCAAATGTAATCATTGCCACAATTTTCATGTTGTTCTTTGATAGTGTCTTCTACCTGGTATTGACATTTTACTTTGAAAAGGTTTTACCAAGTAAGTATTTCCATGATAAGACTTAATAGCACGTTTGTAATCCCATTTCTTTTTATTAATCATGCATTTTATATACAATTAACTACTTAATTAAAATTTTGTGGTTAATTCATTAATTAAAAATTTGAGATTTTAAAAACATGCCCTTCAAATGCATCACCCACATCTCAAGAACATGTCCATTTACAGGAAGACAATGGGCATAGTCTACCACTCAGGAAGAATGGCTCTTTTATCTCCCTTGCAATTTATCAACTCAGAACTAAAATCAGAATTTTGTGCATGTGGAATATGTAGTAATTTAGGATAGTATATAGTCAGTTTCTCTTTATCTGTCTCTTCCTACTTTCCACAATTTAGGACTTTTTGTTCCTAAATGTTTGTAGTTGCTGACAGATCAGTGTTTCTACTCTCTTTCTGCATATCTGAGCCATGTAATAAGCTTTCTCATTTAACTGACAAATAAACATGTATTTATTACCTATAATATGAAACATATTATGTTTTGAAACATAGCTACATTGTGATTTACTCAGTAGAGCTAATCAATGTATATGTATTACCTCACATTACTTGTTTTTGTGGTGACCTACTATATGAAATTTTCAAGAGTCCAATACACTGTTACTAACTACAGTACCATGTTCTGAGATCTCTTGAACTTAATACTCCCTTTTTGATGAAATTGTATGGGTTTTGGTCAAAATCTCCCAAGTCTTACCCTGCCATTTTAGCCCCTGTGATCACCATTCTACCCTAAGTTTATGAATTCAACTCTTTATTTCCACATAGATCAGATCAGATGACACTTTTTCTACTGTGTCATCATTTAACAATAGTGTAGTTCACCCATGTCATTAGGGGTATAAAGTAAGACCAACCCCGCTCAAGCTAAGATGCTCTGACTCAAATAGTTGAGAGCAGTGCCAGGGCAACCTGTACTTTCAAGGTTGGTCAAGGTGGACATAGTATGCAGCCATCCTACAATATTTAATCACATCTAAAGGACATTTATAATTGTATTTCCCTTCAATTTATTAATCCATATGAGCTTCTCAAAGGCTATGATTTTGGTCTTGTTGGCTGATTGAACTCAAACACCCTGAGAGGACTTCATATACCCTGGGACTTAGTAAACCCCTGTAAAAGGTCCTTCCTTTGCTTCTGTCTAATGTGCCTTCTCTACCTGAGAGCAGAGACTTTTTCCTATGTGCATTTCCTATGCAAGGCTCAGTGGCCAGTGCTCTATCCCAGAGAAATCACAGGGAAACACGAAGAAAAGGTGAATCAGTGAAAAGCAGCAACAGAGGAATTTTCTTTTTTAGTTAATAGTTGACTTCCTAATTTTGAGAGAATCATGCATACATGGTAATTGTCTTTGTTGACTTTTCCAAAGTTTATTGAATAATATTTTACTCGATTTATTATCTTTGTTAACATGTGTATATGTAGAAGATGAATATTTTGAATATATATTCTTGGTTATGTTTATGTATGTAAGTATAAATATATATATATATATGTATATATATATATATATATATGTTTTATTTCCAGTACTGATTAAACAAAATACTTGAGAGAAGGAAAATATTACTTATCAAATGCATAATCTAAGTAATATTGATCTTAGGCAAATTTCCTTAAGAAATGTTTTGAATATTTTTTCTATGCTTTAATGTTAACTTTGCCTTTATTGTTAAATTGCAAAAGTCCTTGTTTGGGGAACAAATTTTAGTCTTTATTTCTGATGTACTCTTATTTCAGGTGGCTTAAAATTGTTGATCTTTCATTCCCTTTCTGTTTATAGAAAGATCTTACTGGACTTTTAGTCCCTAAAGATTGCTTATTCTTTGACTTTCCCTCCTAGTGTTTTAGTTGACAAAATCTATCATATATCCCTTTGTCTTCATAGTAGTAGCATCTTAGGCAAATGACTTCTCTGCAAATTAAGTATAGAGTTAAATGTTCTTTATTTTAGTTTTTGGCCAAAACCTTGGGCAATATGTGATATAATTCATTTTTTCTTAAAACTCAACTTAAACATTTTTTAAATTTAATTTGAAATATGTGCTTTTCCAATTTTTACTCAACAACATTTTATATTGCTTTGATATATTTCCACCTGTATATCTTATGCTCACACTAGTCTTTATTTTGCCTTCATGTTTTTGCTGGGTGCAGAGCTCTAAGCTAGCAGGTTTGTTTTTATTTCAATAATATAAATTTGCTGTTTTTAATGTAATTCAAACTAATGACATCAGCATCTTCTGGCTTGCATGGCCCCTAACAGGAAATGTCTGTTCATTCTTATCTTAATTTCCTTTGTAATGTCTATTTTGTTTTTGGCGTTTTTTAAGAATTTTATCTTTTCTTTTTGTTGTTTTTAAACCTAATTTTGAAATGCATTTTTTGTGTATATGTCTGTATACACTTGTATGCACATGTACATGCTCATATTTAGACTTCCTTAAGCTTTTTAATTTTAGGACCATAATTTTCATAAATTCTGGAAAAAATAGGAAATTATTTAATTTTCTTTACATTCTCTGTTCTTTTATGAATCCCTTTTGCATGAGTATTAGACCAATTGAGATTATCTCATGGCTATCTCACTGGTTATACTTTTAGTTTTATTTTTCTTATCCCAAACAAGTTGACATGATAAGAGGAACTAGTAGGTAAATTAAATTTACTCTGATTGTAGGAATTAGGTTCACCTACCCTTCATATTGTTGGGATTGATGTGTGGTGCCCTTTTCCACTCTTTCTTATGGCCCATCACTTAATTTTGTTCAGTTATGTTGTCTTTCTTTAAAATGTTCATTTAGTAATTATAATTATTTAATTGACTGTGTAAACTCATACTGTATTTGTATAGGTAAGTAGTAATTTCTCATCCATTTAGTGACTATATCATAACTCATAATATATTTGGATTTGCATTTTGGATAGCCCAAGATTAGAAAAATTGTTCATTTTTTCATGACATTTTTTCTTCATTTTTCCTCAAATTTTCATTGCTCATGTAGTTAATTTTATACCTTCATATTTTTCTTTAATATTCCCAATGTCAAAACACTGTAAAAGAGTGTTTGCTTGTGTTGAACTGTATTCACATTTAGAGGTGAAGATGGGATTTTAGAACAGTAGCTGACCCCATGTGTAATTACACTGTTTCAATAGGTGAATATGGACAACGACACTCACCCTTGTTTTTCCTGAAGCCGTCATTTTGGTCACAGCAAAATCAAGTCCTTGACTATGAAATTGACTCTGAGTTTCTTGATGACTCATTTGAACCTGTGTCTTCAGACTTCCATGGGCAAGAAGCCATCAGGTGAGATCTCAGGTGTGGCTGATGACAGCCAGATCAGGGCAATGCTGTCCTCAGTCTAAAGCCTGCTCCAGTCACACAGTTAAGCCATGCAATCCCTCCTTTGAGTCCTTCACAGTGGTCTGACCTAACCTCATCCACGTTGCCTATAATTTCCTGTACTGTATTCTGATTCTTTTAAAAACTATAACACACTTCTTTTAGTGACACAATTCAGCAAAACTCCTCACTGCCTGTCACTTACTGCTTCTATTCGCTCCTCTCAATATTTCTTCTTTTATGCCTTCATTGTTTCAACAAAGAAGACAAAGGAAAAGGAATGAATCAAGTGACAAGACTGGAGACAAACAGGAAATCGGCACAACATGCCTTTCAGTCAGGCAGGCACACCTGCACTCTGCCTTACAATAAAGTACCTGTTTCATGGAGTGGTAGTTGCATTTGTTTCAAATAGGGAAGAAATCCTCAAGGTCTTTATGTTTGCAACTCTTACTTAAAAAACATTTTTGATTTATTCTTCGAGAATTTTATGAATATATATATATATACATACATATATATATATACATATATATGTAGTGTATTTTAATCATATCCAGCACCCCACTAGCCACTTCCAACTCCCCCTGCTTCCTCTAACATGCCCTCCTCCCATGGACTACTCTGTCAGCATGCTTCGTGAAACACTTTGTTAGTCTTCAAACTAACTGCAATGTGTTGTACTGTTAGTATTCCTTTCAGAACAGGAAAGCAGAATTTTGGGGGGTAATTGTATTTGTCAGTTATTAAATAAAGTGCAATGATAGCTAGTAGCTTCTGATATTGCTCATGACAGTTCTTGTCATTCTCTACTGCCTGACTGACCTGAAGAGATTCTGGGATTCTTGATGTCGTCACCTCTAACATCTCTATATTGCTTCGTTTCCTGCTCAGCCTTGTTGTGTTAGCTGTCTTGTTGTATCCTTATCTAGCTTCCCCACCACTAGCTGTGGTTCAGGAATAATGCTCACGATCAAGAACAACGTTCAAGCCTCAGCCCACACCAAAACAAGCAGCGTGTCTTCCAAGCGAACTCAAGCACTGGTCAATTTTTAAAACATTAAAGTACCATTGCCGTCTAACCACAGCTAAATGAAGTCCACATGCTTTCCCTCATATTCTTGCAACCCAAATTTACCCAGATCCTTCAACCAAACTCAGAGCTAGATAAGAAAGAGCACTATGGCCTTTTAAACAATACACTTCTTGCTGTCTTCCCCAGAATCAGAAATCTTACAAAAGAATACACAGAAAGGTCTAAGCGCACAGAGGCTTTGGCAGGTGAGTAATGAAGATACAGAAAATCTTGACCTTTTAGTCAGTTGACTTTCTCTCTGTGAGCAGTTCTGGACTTTGTAAACAGGTGTTGATTCTCATGTTGTTGTTTTTGCTCCCCTCCTAACTGAACTAACATTGCCATGCTGTATAATTTTTGGAATCACATGAGAGATGTAGACCGGTAGGAAACTTAACGACATTTTTGTCTACCACTTCTAGTTCACTATGACAATCAGATGATCTTCTTTAATATTGTATGTACATTTGTGAAGGGAGGAAGCAATCTTTTTTGGCTCATAGGACTTTCAGTCAGATAATAGCATTATTGATTTGTTTCAAATTTAAGAAACATCAAATGGTTATAATGTGCCAAGGTGTTGCTATTGAATCTATGTATGTACAAAGTTTCCATTTCACTAAAACTGTGAATTTCAGTGTTTTGAAAGTGAAAAACAGGGCATTAGTTTTGATTTAATAAATGGATGAATGTATACTTCATAAATTTTAGCCACATACTATAAATGCATAGGCACGATATGAGCCCTGCTTTAAACCCACATTTGTGATTTTAAACCTTCATGCCATTTCCCTTACAGATCTGTCATTGGACATATATAAAGGTCAGATCACTGCAATCCTTGGTCACAGTGGAGCTGGGAAATCAACACTGTTAAACATCCTTAGTGGGCTGTGTGCTCCCACCAAAGGTAGGAGACTTTCTTCAAGATTGACAAATGGATCTTCGGTGCTTTTGTTAGACAGCTGAGGGTTAAGTAAAGAGAGATAATTAAACTCATAGAGATTGACAGTTTTTATTTAATTTGTTTTTCATTTTACATACCAACCCCAGTTCTCCCTTGCTTCACTTTTCCCCCCTTCCCCCTTCCCACCCACCCCTCATCAACTACTCAGAGAGGGTAAGTCCTCCCTTGGGGAGTCAACAAAGTCTGGCATACCAAGTTGAGGCAGGGCCAAGACCCTGCCCGCTGTATCAAAGCTTAGCAAGTTATCCCACCATAGGGAATGGGATCCAAAAGTTAGTTCATGTACCCAGGAAAAGTCCTGCTCCTACTACCAGCTGCCCATCACAGGCCAAGCCACATAACTGTCACTGCATCTGCTTCCATCAATTACCCAGCAGCAAAAGCAGCGACATCTTGAGATTTGCAGGCTAGAAATTGACATTTAAGATATATTATTCTTTTATAAAAGTGTATATGATATTAACTGAACTGTACAGAATTTTAGTATTTAAGAATATTCAAATTTTCATAGAATTCACACTGATTCAATAGATATTTATCACCTATATCGATCACATTTTTATGTATAGATAAATTACTCTCAAAACCCAGAAACATTTAAAATATCATCATGTATTATTTGTCATGATTAGATGGGTTGACTTAAAAGGTCTCCCAATCCTACTGTTTGATTGTAACTTATTGCCTAGAATGGTGTTACCTATGCATCTGAGATTTTAGCCACAATGTTCTCTCTCTCCTCATCTCTGTCTCTTTGTTATTCTATCTCTGTGTCTATCTCTCATCTCCCCTGCCTATGTGTCTCTCTCTAGTTGTCTCTCTGTCTCTGTATCTCTCTCATCTCTGGAAAACTTCTAGGGCTGAGGTTCTAAGGCTTCTGAGCAGCAAGAGAGAATCATTCCATGCTCTCTTTCACTATTATTGACTCTCATTGCATTGCTCAAAGCAAGTTACATACATAGCTAAGAGGTTAGAGAAATTGACTTCTTTTCTTGATGGTAAAAGATAGGATGTCCCATATTCTCAAATACAGGTGAGATAGAACACTAAAATGAAACTTGGAATAGACAAATCACCAGGAGTAAGATAAAATCACATATCTAATTTTATTTTGTAAAGTTTTTTAGGTTATTGTAAGGTAAAGATGCTGTTTTATCTTGATGATGTCTTTTGAAACCCCTATTTATAGGTTGGGTCACTATCTACAATAACAAACTCTCAGAAAAGACAGACTTGGAAAGTATCATCAAGCTCACTGGAGTTTGTCCACAATGCAATGTGCAATTTGATTTCCTCACTGTACGGGAAAATCTCAGGCTGTTTGCTAAGATAAAAGGGATTCGAAAGCATGAGGTGGATAATGAGGTACATGATATGCTAAGGCTAACATAGAAATTCCAAATGTTACTAAATTAATGTTTGATCCACTTTACTTTGATTTTGGTTGCATTAAGTTGCCTACATGCAAATCAATGTATTAAAGATGGCTTCAAAAATATAGGAATAACAAACATTTATGTGTAACCTGTGAAATTGTCTTAGATCATTGAATATATTCCTTTAATCTTAAAAAAGTATGAGATAAGTAATGTGATCTTCTTCATCTTCAAATGAGATTGAATTATGAAGAGGTAGATAATTCCCCCCAACTCATATATCAAGTAAACATGGAGTTATATGAAACCCAAGCAGATATTACTACTTATTACAAACCATTACACTTTACTGTATAACGTCAAAAGTCTTAAAAGGAATACTAGTTATAGCTTAAATGTTTTTTTTTTTTTTGTGTGTGTGTGTGTGTGTGGTGCGTGTTTGTGTAGGTACAAAGAGTTTTGATGGAATTGGAAATGAAAAATATTCAGGATACCCTCGCTCAAAACCTAAGTGGTGGACAGAAGAGAAAACTGACTTTTGGAATCGCCATTTTAGGAGACCCTCAGGTAAGTCAATGAAGTTTCATAAATAAAGTCAAAAAGTCCATGTGGAAACAGCCTTCTACGAAGGTACTGTGATGGAGGTGATATGGTAGAGTCGTGGGTGCTATAGCAAGTAACCAAGTGTATGCCTAGCCTGTGTTGCCTGCTTCTGTAGTCAGTGAAAATTCTTTCATTTGATCCCTCCTCTAGATTTTCCTACTGGACGAGCCCACTGCTGGGCTGGATCCCTTCACAAGGCACCGAGTGTGGAATCTCCTGAAGGAGCGCAAAGCAGGCAGGGTGGTCCTCTTTAGCACTCAGTTCATGGATGAGGCTGACATTCTGGCTGGTAATTGCTGACTTCCTTAAGCATCAGGATGAAGACTTAGGGCTGAAAATCTTGAATTATTTTCTTGCTGTTTTTATGTTGCTGGATGCGATGACCCAGGTCTTTCTGACAAAGGGTATGAGCTGTCTGTATCCCTTCATGTTCTACAGCACTGTGATGACACACAGCATGGCTTTCTTAGGAGGTTTACTAATTTCAAGATAAATGGCATTCAGTTGAATGTCATAATTTAATAAATCAACTTGAAATGTTTGTGCAGGACCAGCTAAAATACATGTTAATGTTTATCTATATCATAAATTTCCATGTAATTCATTCTGTTCAGGTGTTTGACACATAAATAATCTACATAATCATCAGAGATGATGGTGGGTTTTTCTAACCATAATTGCTTCTGACTTTTAAAGTTGTATAAACTCTTATACAGTTCACTATTCTTCATATTTTTTCTAAAATAGATGATATCTCCTTTCTTGGCTTCTTCCTTTTCAGACAGGAAAGTGTTCATCTCCAAGGGGAAGCTAAAGTGTGCGGGCTCATCTCTGTTCCTGAAGAAGAAGTGGGGGATTGGTTATCACTTAAGGTAGGCCTTCTAGGGACAGGTGGGGGTAGATGAGAACTGGGCTAGAGCAAAAGAGGAGAAGGGACATGGGGATCTGAAAGGATGAGCAGGGGTGACTACAATCAGCACACATTGTAGACGTGTCTGAAATTTTCAAAGAATTAATACAAACAGATTTTAATATAAAATTATATGTGTATAAGTGTATGTATGTGTGCGTGCACGTGTGTGTGTGTGTGTGTGTGTGTGTGTGTGTGTGTGTGTGTGTAGGAAGAAGTAAAGAGTGGGAGAACGGGAACGTTTGGCATATAAGATGCATGGCATATTGTAGAGGAACTATGAGAAAATATAGGATAGATGTAGTTAAATGTCTACACTATTTGGTTCTTCTAAAGTCCTACAACTTTCTCAACCCTGACAAGATTCTTTTTAAAAATCTTTCCTGTCAGTAACCTAGAATATTAATATTGTCTCTTAACTAAAATCCTAGTTAATTTATAGTATATTTGCATTAACTGATTTACCTCTTTATTTCAAGTTTGCATGACTTGCTTTTTACATTGAATTTATAAGTGCTCTTTTCTGGTTATTTTTGAATGTTGGAGACTACTTGAAATAACATATTCCATTTTTTTAAAAAAAAAATAACAGCTTGCAGCTGAATGAAACATGTGTGCCTGAGAGAATAACGTCGCTCATCAAACAACATATCCCTGATTCCAAATTGTCAGCAGAAAGTGAAGGAAAACTGAGTTACATATTACCACTAGAAAGAACAAATAAATTTCCAGGTAATTCATGATCCATGAGCTGTAAAATGAAACCCATGGTCACAGTGAACAACATGGAGCATCAGGTTGATATGTATGTAGTACAAGCATTTCTGGTGACACGTCACTCAGAGATAAAAAGCTGGATACAATGACTGTCACACTTTCCACACAGGAAACAAGTAGACAGAGTGAATTATTCAGCAAAAGTCACTGTCGTGAAGGTGAGTTCTGCCTCCAACCCCGGCTTCTGAGGAGGGAGGACCTGTTGAATCCTTTGGTCATTGTTTCAAACCTTTCCCCCATTTCCTGACTCCTCACAATGGTGGTGCCAAGTGCAGGTTCACAGTAGCAGTGTCTTTTTCATACTGGCTAGAATGTCCCTCATTGTTGCTTTCATCTTGAAAACCGAGTTGTATGTATCTTACCAGACAGTAGAAAGTAAAACACAACTTGCCACAGGTAAGAAAAATAAAAGAACAAAGACAATAAGTAACAATAAAAAATGGGAGTTTATCAAAACCTTCAAGTAATACATGCATGAGTCTATGAGAGAGAAGTACCTGAGTTATCATGGAATAAGCTGACAGCCAGCAGAGCTGAAGATGATTGTACAGTCAGTGCGACATGTGGACTGTTCTATAAATATTCAGGAGTAAGTATACCCTGGAGAGATTGTAACATAATGCCCAAGGACTTTTAAGTAAGTCTCTTGTTTGTTTGTCATAGTTTTTCAGTACCCTTGATGGATTACAGAAATATGATAGCATTCATAAATCTGCAATGAACATAGTGACTTAAAACTTTTGTCTTCACTTACTGGCTAAATGTCCCATTTTTGTGGTTATTTTTTTCTTGGCATGAATTTAGAAAATAGCCTTGTTGTCAGGCCAGTGCATGAAACAGAATAATTGTGTTTGTTTTTCAGGGCATTTGTCCCAGATCATTAGGGACTGTGAAAGCCCATGTTAAGTAAATAAGACCAGAAAGAATTTATATATATATATATATATGTGTGTGTGTGTGTGTGTGTGTGTGTGTGTGTGTGTGTGTGTGTGTGTGTGTGTGTGTGTGTGTCTTAGTTACTGTTCTGTTGTGTAAAGGGTTACCATGGCCATAGCAATTTTATGAAAGAAAGCATTTAGTAGTTGGGGGCTTGTTTACAGTTTCAGAGGGTTAATTCATGACCATCATTGTGGGAAGCATGGTAGCAGGCTGGCATGGTGCTGGATCAGTAATTGAGAGTGCTACATCCTGATCCTAAGGCAGAGGCAAAGAAAAGCCTGGTCCTGGTGTGGGCTTTTGAAACCTCAAAATCCCCCTCTAATGACACACTTCCCTCAACAAGTACATACTTATTCCAACAAGGACACACATCTTAATCCTCAAACAGTTTCAAAACTTGTTACTAAGTGTTCAAATATATGAATCTACAGGGGCCATTCTCATTCAAACCATTACAGGCAGATAAATTAATAAGCATGGAAACTCTAATATATACTTTGTTATGAAAATATAAAGCTTTAGAATCATGAGGATGTGTTAAGTGAACTATAATCATTCCACTTAAAAGGATTGTGTAGTCTAGAAAACAACAGAACATCAGATAGAGTGAGACCTGGCAGTCAGTGCTTACTAACCACTGAAGTCTATGGCAGCCCCTCAGCCAGCAGCTGTTAATTGCCAATAGCATCTCAGGGAAAGGTGACATCTCATGAGCATCTTTCCATTCATGAATCAACATTGAAGGGCCTAACCTTGTACAGGTCTTGTGCAGGTAGTCAGAGCTGCTGTATTTTCATGATTGCAAAAGCCATGTCATATCCAGAAAACAGTCTCATAGCTCTCCTCCCATCCTCCAGCTCTCCTATTCTTTCTGCTTCCTCTCTTGTGATGCTCTCTGGGCCTGAGAGGGGGAGATAAAGATAGATGCCTGCATTTAGAGCTGAGCTTGTACATGAACTCAACCTCAGAACTTTGACAAGCGGCAACCCGTGTTGAGTCTCTGCATTAAGCATCACTTACCATGAAAAGAAACTTCTCTAAAGCTCCCTTCCACTCGCATTTTATTTACTTTATGTGTGTTGGAGAGGGAAGCATGCATGCCAGTTTGAGTGTAGTTGAGGACAACTTCTGGGAGTGTTCTCACCTTCTGCCTGATGGGCTCCAGGAAGTAAAATAAGGTCACCTGGCTTGGTAACAAGTGCCTTTACCGTCTAAGTCATGCCTCCCGCTCCAGTTCCATCCATTTTTCTGGAATTTTCATAATTTTGGTTTTCTTTGTGGCTGAATAGAAAGAATTCTATTGCATGCATGCACCACATTTTTATTATCAATTTCTAGACCTCTGAGCTTATTTCATTCCTATCTATTGAGAAAGATTGGCAATGAACATTGATGTGTTAGTGTCTCTGTAATAGTACATATATGTTGTTTCTGTTTTGTTTGTTTCTTTGTTCATTGATTTGGTTGGTTTTCTGTTGTCCTTTGTTCGTTTTGGTTTTGTTTTTAGCTTTTTGGGAAATCTCCACATTGATTTCCATAGTTGTTGAACCAAATTATATTCTCCTCAGCAGTGAAAAGAAACTCAACGTTCCCCACATCCTGTAGTTTTTGATGATCTCCTTTCTGACTGAGATGAGGTAGAATGTCAAAGCAGTTTCATTTGATTTCCCTGATGACAACATTTGAAAAACTTTGTTTGTTAGATCTTTGTAGGGACCTTGAGAGATGCCCAGACCTGGGAATTGAGAACTGTGGTGTTTCTATAACGACATTGAGTGAGGTGTTCCTGAAACTGGAAGGAAAATCAACAATTGACCAGTCAGGTAGGTAAAAAGAATGAAAGCCATCACACTGTGTCCATTTCAACAGTTACGTTGCATGCTGTTGTTCTTTGAGGTTCTGTAGAAGTGAGGAAATTCATTGCCGTCCTTGCCATCACTACCATAGGTGTACCTCACCTGGGATGTACTATTTGATCCCAGCCATGACTGACAAGATCTTCCCAAGTGTATCCTAGATTCCCTATCCTGTGTTCATCAAATGCTTTCTTGAAAACTGCTATATTAAAGGAATGATCCATTTAAACTTTGGACATGTATTACTTGTATTACTTGATACATATGAATAAATTACTTTTTCCCTTTTTTATTTAAATTGGAAACAAGCTTCATTTACATGTCAATCCCAGTTCCCTCTCCCTCCCCTCTTCCCCTGCCCTATCCCATCCCCTTTCTGCTCCCCAGGGAGGGTGAGGCCTTCCATGGGGATCTTCAAAGTCTGTCAAATCATTGGGAGCAGGTCCTAGACCCTCCCCTGTATGTCTAGGCTGAGAGAGTTCTATGTGGAATGGGTTCCCAAAGTCCATTCATGTACTAGGGATAAATACTGATCCACTACCAGAGGCCCAAGAAAATCAACAAAATAGACAAACCTTTAGTCAAACTTACCAAATAGCAGAGAGTCAACATGCAAATTAACAAAATCAGAAATAAATTACTTTTTAAAAAGATTTATTTCATTTTCAACTGTGTGTGTGTGTGTGTGTGTGTGTGTGTGTGTGTGTGTGGTTTCTGTGGAGGCCAGAGGCATAGGATACCCTGAAGCTGGAGTTTTAGGTAGCCCTGAGCTGCCAACATGGGTGCTAAAAAACAAAATTCAGGACCCCAGGAAGAGCAGTATTAACCAATGAGCCATCTTTCTAGCTCCAATAGGAATACATTCCTAATACAGGAAGCTTAAGACATTCAACAGTATGATCAACAATGGATATAGTTTGAAGAAAAGAAGTAAATTTGAAGATAACTTTCCTTGGACTTTACTAATTAAAATCCACCCTTGGTTTCATTGAAAACAATTTGGAGTCAACAAAGCAAAGGAAGGAGTAGCTGCTTTCCAGTGAAAACTCAAATCCTTGAGGCTGTTTCTTCCCAATCTGTTCACATCTGTCTGGGTCCAACATGGTGTTGAGTTCCTCCGGGAACACAGCATATCCCAGTGCTACTTGCCTCTATGAGCACTTGAGTTGGTTACTAAAACACTCATGGTCTCTCTTGTAGCTGAGTTTCTTGTGAGCAGACAGGAAAAGAAGCAAGCAGTAGGAATGCTAGCTTGTCAGAAACCATTGGTCTTAGCTGCTACAGTGATGGCTTAAGAGCAGATATTCATATTTACTTTCCATCATCTTTTGTTCCAATCATTTGTTCAAAGAGGGATGTATGTCACTGGGAAGCCAGCGAGTCTGTTCACAAAGCTTTTCTACCTGGGCATGGTGGTACACACCTATAACTGTAACTCTAGGGAGACTGAGGCAGGAGCATCAAGGCCAACCTGTACTGCAAAGCAAGGTCCCTTCTAAAATGAACCACAAAATTTAAAATCTGTTTCTAGTATTTCAGTACACACAAATATATTTAACTTGTGTAAATTGAAGCAAAACAAAAACAAAACCCAAAGAAGACTCTTGTGGGTTCTCTTATTATTATCATAGTTTGTTAGAGAAACTTTTGAGTTTCATGGATCAATGTTATCGTCTAGTTACCAAATTGTAATTTAATGAGATGAGATGTTCATCTACTCTTTTTTTCCTATTGAGGAGTTTGGCATCAGCTGCTCTGAAACAAGCGTGTAAAGCAAGCTTTAGAATATTTTCTTTACCCAGCAAGCTGCTCTGTGCTCCCCACAAGCATCACCCCAGGAGATTCTCCTTAAGCCACTCACACTTTTCTCTGCTCTGTCACTTAATATATAAATGGGAAAATACTGTGTACATTGTTGTAGGTCAGCTCTGCTGGCATATGTATCTGCAGATGGACATTCCCTATGCTGTTATATGCCACAGCTTGCTTCTTAAGAAGCATCATGTGAAATAGTTTCAACTTTCAAGGTTGTATTGATACATTTATGTTTTATCTTGGAATTCCATTTTCTGTAAGAGGATTTTTTTAATGTCTGGATCATAAAGAATGCTTTCAGAGAGAAATCAAACCATTTATTAGAGATGGCTTGTTTTTGTCTCATAGATCTTGGTATGTCAGAAGATGTGCAAACTGAAAGGACAAGGGGCACAGGGAGGCCTACTGAAATGGAACAACTTGTCTCTTTACTCACTGAGAAGACTAATATGAAGGTGGGCTTGGCACTCTGGTGGCAGCAACTCTGTGCAGTTGCCAGGCTCCGCTTCAGGAAGTTAAAACACGAAAGGAAATCTTTCGTTTTTCTGTGAGTATTAAGGTATCCTGGCATCTTCCAACTGTTTCATTAAAACATACCTAAGTAGAACAGCAGGAAAATGATAAAAAATTAAATTCCAATGCAGGTATCTACAAGTTACTTCTGTTAACAGTCCTGGTGTTTATACATTTTTATATTAACACATTGAATGAAAAATCTCTCAGAAATAATACAAGGCACAGAATCTTTCTTTATTACTGTTACTCTTTCAAAGTCTCCACAGTTGAAACAATGGACATCTTAGAACTCAATGTCTTCCGACTCACAGATTTCAGACTTCTCTCCAACTGGAGTGTGGCTGTTAAGTTGATCCTTGTTCAAGTTCTTCCTCTTCTCTGTGGCTCTTATGTGAAGGTTGACCCTTTTCAATAACTGCCAAATGTCAGGCACTGTTAGGAGCTGGACATAAGAGACATCAATTGACTCTCAAGGAGTTTGTCTCAGGACATGAGTCCCCTGTGCTCATCTCAGAGTCGATCAATAAGATGTCAACTTGAGCCGGGCGTTGGTGGCACAGGCCTTTAATCCCAGCACTTGAGAGGCAGAGGCAGGTGGATCTCTGTGAGTTTAAGGCCAGCCTGGTCTACAGAGCGAGTGCCAGGATAGGCTCCGGAGCCAGGACACTTGTTGAATAAGTGATTCACATTGACAAAAATTTCAAGATTAAGATAAGAAGAAAAATCTTTGTAGCTAATTCAGAAACACTTTGTAAAGCAGACTGGGAGAGGTAAGAACAGAGGTATGCCAACCACAGAGCCCAGCAGGAGAGAAGTCTTGTAGTTCCCCAGGCTTAGAAAGGGGACAAGGATGAGGTTTCAGCATTAGTGCTCTAATTCTGAGATACACTTTTTAGACTTTTTCAGATGGGGATCAAAGGAAGGAAAAACAAACAAACAAATCAAAAATCCCTGACGTTTGACCCTATGAGGATTAGAAAATTATGTTGCCATGACAGCGGCTGGGAGAGTGAGATTCTTAAGTCTGATGTAGTGGTAGAGTGTGCATCAGGAAGGAAACATTAGAATAGAAGCAGAGAAAATGAGGCTAAATCTCAACTTATAATTAAGGAGCCACATTCGAAAACTGTACAGGCTGCCCCATGGTCAGAGAGTAGCAAGGGAAGTTTATTGAGGGTAGGTAGATCATGGTCATCATTCCCATTTTAGAGACGAAGAAAATTTCAAGAACTAAAATAAAACACCATGCATACAACTGTCTGTTCTCATTAATGTCTTGCTTATATTATATCCATGTCTTTAAAGGAATGTTTTGAAGACTGGAAAATGGCTATAGGTCTATGTTGTCAATTTTTTTTCTATGTAGAATTTTGATTTTGGGGATTGGACTTCTACATATTTTGTCAGCAAATATTGGCATGATAGCACGTGTGAGTGATTACTGTTGGGAGCTGTCTCCTCATATGTACTTCCTCACCCCTGGCCAACAGCCACATGAGCCTCTCACTAACTTACTGATCATCAACAAAACAGGTAAAGATGTTGCTAATATATAGTTGATGAATATTGTCACTGTCTGGCTGGTATGTTTGTCTCTTGCCCATCGTGGAATCCACCAAGGTTCCCCTCATGCAGTTTTATAACAGTCACTATTAAGAACATTGCTTAGAAAAAACACACATGAAGAAAAGACAAGTATGTTATACACCCAGTTTAGGAAACTCGATCCTAAATTGGAACAAGGATGCCAGAAATTTATGATAAAAGAGATATGTATTATATCAGCAAACATTGAAAATCAAGGTTTATATAAAATACTGTGAAAGTTTAATGTCACAATGATCATAAAAAGAGATTTGAGAAGTTGGATAAAACACCATATTTGTAGGAATAACTTATAAATTTAAAAACATTTTAATTATATGATCACCATTGCAACCATTATTATAAGGCAATAACATATTGTTTAGTTCAAGAAATTTCCATTCTAAAAATCACAGGATGTTAGCAGCAGTTATTTTTAATTGTCAGAGTTATTTTTTAGGTAGAAGAAATCATAAGTCTATGAGAATTATTATTAATATTATTATTGAACCATATTTATAGTCTTTAAAAGAACAATAGAAGACCTAGGAAGTAGGTTCAGTGGGCAAAGCCCTTGCAGTGCAAGTGTGAGAACATAGTTCAGATCTCAAGAGCCTGCATAAAAGCTTGTTGAGTACAAAGGCCTGTCTGTAATCCCAGAGCTCAAGAGGTGGAGACAGTGGTACCCAGAGCAAGGTGGCCAGATAGATGAACTGAGTTGGTGAGACTGCCAAAGTGAGAGACCCTGATTCAATATAAACAGTGGAGAGTGATCAAAGAAGATACCTGACATTGACATTTGGCCTCCACATGGGTATACACACATGTGCTCCCACACATAACATAAAACAAAAAGGGAACAACAGGTATTTGTTCAGAAAAGGAATACACAGAGAATTAAAATCTATACTAGTCCATGCTATAACATGTAAATGACTAGAGTCATTCTGATACATAACCTTGTTACATTCCCTTGGTTTACATTGCCTTTGACATTTTACTGTCTATTAGGAGCACAGATTGATGACTTCATACACTCACTGGAGAAGCAAAACATATCTTTGGAAATTGATGCCTTTGGGACTAGAAATGGCACAGAAGAGACTCTCTACAATGGAGCTATCATACTGTCAGGTGGTGAGAATGTACGTGTATCTACAGTCAGAGCTGTGGCAATTATAGGGCAATTTAATGAAAAATGGAGTCTGAGCCACTATAGACAAATAACATATATGACGATTTATTTTGCACTTGAGGAGAGATTCTGGGCTATGACTGTACCATTTAAACATTAGGTTTATCTAAGAGAACACAAACAATTCCTACTTTCATTCATTACTCAGAGAATTTTATTCATGAGTTTAATAATAATAAAGTTATAATTATGACCTGAGTTTGATTCCTGGAATCCACATGGTGGAGATAACTGACTCCTGCAAGTTGCCCTCTGACCTCCACACATGCACATGTATTTACATGTATGTCCATGCACATATGTAGACCCACAATAATAATAAATAAATGTAAAAATTAAAAGCAATACAATTTCCACTTGTTATTTGAAACTGCAGGGCAGAGATCCCAAATATAAACCCTAAATTAGGTACAGTTTATAAATGTTGCATGGTTTTTCTTGAGGAGATGCAAATAAAACCAAAGGCCTTATTCTACACAAGTCTAGATTAGTGAACCAGTTTATTGGGTTTTCTTACAGGAATATGGGTGAATCCAGCATTTGTATCACCACAGAGTCCACCCCAGCATGGGTGGCAATTCGCAAAAGATGCAATCCACAGTTCACTGCACAGCTTGTAGACAGCTCCACTGAAGAGTCTCCTCTCCCTTCGCAATCTAACTATTGCATAGCTTCAAGAAGGGGCTTAATGAACTGCTTAATTCTTATCCTCTTGCTTCTCGATCCAGTATGGAGTGTTCAGTTCAAAGGGATGGCTACACGACTGTAGTCCTAATTAGTTTGTCCTATTTAAGGTTTGTTTTAAATTTTAATTATGTTCCATTACTTAATTAAGGTATTTAAAAATTACAATTTTGATTTGTGCATCTTCAAAGAAAGGGAAATTGCAGAAGTACCAGTATCTCAACCACATTACAAAGAATGTACTCTCCTATCAGCGTTTGGAGTGTTTGCACATTGCACACATTGGTTTCATGTTTTCTCTTTCTGGATTGATAATCCTTTTGTTATATTTTAGAGTTTCAAGTTTACATTGGCATGCCACACCAAGAGACTGAACTGTTTTCCGGTTCTGGTGGATATTGTTAGTAATGGGTTGCTTGGACTGTTTACACCATCAGCACACATTCAGACTGACCGCAGCACATTCCCTGAGGTTGGTGTGTACTTGGAGATTCTACTGTATCTGGGGTTTACCAGATCTTTCCATTCACAATGATCAAAATGTTGTTGAAAGAGCTTCTTTCCTACATTAGATCATCATTTGGAGCTATCTCAGTATATTTTTAATATTAATTTGATCTATAGTTGCAGTATATATAGATATATGTTACAGTATATCATATATGTCTATGCATATTCAGTTGAGCTGTTGCCTGTAAGCACTTAATCATAAATTAGGAGAGAGAATCCAAACACACTGACTCACACCTATAATCCTAGTACTTGTGAGCTTAAGGCAGGAACATTTTGAGTTCAAGGTCAACCTGCACAGCATAATAAGACTACATCCAAAAAAAAAAAGAAAACAAAAAAGGAGGAGAACAGAGAGGAGGAAACAAAAAACAACTAGAATGAGAAACTTGTGAGTTTGGAATTCCTGAACATTAAATTGGATGCATTGGTTTAAACTGATAATATATCAAAATAATTATAAAAATATTGACCATCGTTAAGTGTCAGCCTAAATTTTAGAATTTTAAAATCATATTAATGCCTGTTCTCATTATTACTTTTCATTTTCATAATCATGGATATGATTATATATAATATATATGTAATATATATATATATAAGCAAAATCTATATTGCAAATTGAATTAGGATGTAAGGAGAAGGAAATCTCAGAATAAACTCAAGGCAATATTATTAGTAATTGATTATTTTTTGAGCAATGTAATCTAGATAATGCTTTTTAACTTTGCCCATTAATTACACTGCATTACTTTCATTCCTAGGATGATACCCGTGGACCGTTTGATTATGTGCCTTATTTCATTTCATGGATCCTTTTCATGGCCTTTGTTCCACCTTATATTTCCATGACAAGCATCGATGACTACAAGGTAGTAGGAAATAAGGAAACTTTAGTTGATTTAAACAATTAGAAGTTATTTATAATGTGATTGTAGGACTTTATATGATGTGCATGTTTATACACTGAGCAGTTGATTCATATACATTTGCACTTTATAAAAGTAAAAAGCAAGAATGAAATGAAGGAGCTGGGTGTTGGTGGTGCACACCTTTAATCCCAGCTCTTGGGAGGCAGAGGCAGGCAGATCTCTGTGAGTTTGAGGCCAGCATGGTCTCCAGAGGGAATGCCAGAATAGGCTCCAAAGCTACACAGAGAAACCCTGTCTTGAAATACCAAAAAAAAGAGAATGAAATGAAGGAAAAAGGAGGAGCAGATGAAAAGATAAAGAGAAAGGAAAGTGAGAAGCAGACAAAAATTTGGTATGTTTTATTTCTGGATAACAGAGGCATTGTGATGATATTTGACTCCCTAAAACAATCTTTTCAGTGGAAGACTGGGTGAGATTCCTTAGAAAAAGAAACAGTAAAATTGGGTCGTATGTCACACATTTCTTCTTGGAACTCATTCATGAAACAGAGAGAGATCTCAAAAATACACAAAGGTCTTATTAAGCTAAAAAGAACTTGGAATCCAAACAGGTTACTGTGGCTGGAAGTTGCATATAAGTGTTTTGTCCAAGAGGAAATTACATAGAGCATGAGCTGTAGAACTCTACATGACAGTTGTTTAGAATCTGTTGCCAATACTGAGTCATGTAGGCACAGAGTAGAGCTTCATGATGTCAAGAACGTACAGATCTCCGTAAGATGAGCAAGTTCAAGAAGTATTACAGGGCTGGAAATACCTATTTCCAATCATCATTTGTAGGGGCTCACCAAAGAATTCAACTTCAAAGCAAGACTTAAGAACCAGGGCAACAGCTCAGTGAGTAAAGTGCTTGCTTTATAAGCAAGAGGACCTGACTTTGATCTCCAGCATCCACGTAAAAATTAAGTCATGGTGGTTTGCTCTCAACTCCAGCACTAGGAAGCAGAGACAAGAGGATCCCAGGGACTCACTCTAATCAAATCCGTGATTCCTGTGTTCAGTGAAAAGTCCTGTCTAAGATAATTAATGATAATAATAATAATGATGATTATGATGATGTTTTAATGGTAGAGGGAGATACCCAACATCAATCTCCAGCCTCCAAAGGCACATACATCCATGGGTTGCAAGTCCACACCTGTGCATCCACATGTTCACGCACATATGAACACACACACACACACACACACACACACACACACACACACACACACACCCCTCATCTAAAAGAAAGGGGCTAAAGTAGTTATTGAGGAAAGCATTCTTTAAAAACAAAAGACTTAAGTTGATCTACAGGAAACTTTAACACTTGTAGGGACAAAACCAAACCTCCCTATATAAGAAAACAAACCCAGTATGTGACGAGGTAAATTCACGATGTCCAATAGCCAAGAAAAATTACTTGGATTTCAAAGAAACAGGAAACATGTACTGAAGCAAGAAGGAAAAAAATTAGTTGAACACAGACCCAGAAATGACAAGGAAAATAAAAGAAGTAATGCTTAAAAAGAAAATGTTCATATGATCAAGGTTTTAACTAAAAGAACATGGTAAGGAAAGATATAAAAAGCAGATGAAGTGAAACTCCTGTAAGTACCTAGCATATCTTTATGAAAAACAATGATTGTGACTTTTAGATTAAACACACAGGTAAAAAAGAAAAGCAACTCTGAAAAATAATCTTAAGCTTTAATGATTCCTGGGATAGTATTAATTGGTTCATCATGAATTTAATTAGATTGTCCAAAGCAGAAGAGATAGAAATGACAAAAACACACTTTAAAAAACTTCCAAAATTTGTATCATTTGGTAGATTTTTTTAAATATAAAATTTAGTGCAATATATATCTGGAACATAAAATAACTACATAGTCAATATATATTACTATGTTATATTTTAATGACTTTAAAATGAGCAACTACAAAGCTATCTAAAAGCATCATGCAATATGCAATTATTTACAGTGTTTTAATCACTCGCTTTCATTCAGAATAAAACGACACAATTTTACATAGAAAAAATGGCTACCTTCTTGTGTTAAAGAGGTGAATTGTTTTACCACTCAAAGTTAGTACTTGGGGAATTTTCCTCCTTGGGCCATTAAGTTAATGTTTTATTGACGGCACTGTTGCTCTGTCAGTGACTTCGGATGATTTATTTTTATTAACTACAATAACACATTAGGATAAATTATCTTTATTAATAGCAACAGCAAGTTTCGATAGAGAAGCTTTAGAATGATCCAGGCCCATTAGTCTTTACAGGGTTTAATCCCTAATGATGACTATCTCATTTGCTTCTTTTCTGTATGTTTCATATTTTCACAAAAATAATATCCAACTGATGATTTCACTCTCATATCAGAATGGAGTTCAGCTCCAGCTGTGGATTTCAGGCCTCTGCCCATCTGCATACTGGTTCGGGCAGGCTCTGGTTGAGGTTCCAATCTACTACATCCTCAGTTTGTCTATGTGTGTTGCATTCTATGCCTCAGCCCCCCAAGAGACTATGCTTACAACTAAAGATCTGCTTTTTCAGGTAAGTGACAACATTCCTAAAACAACTATCATTAAATGATTCAATCAAAAAATGACAATAACATATACTCTTTTAGGGTTTTTTTCCATTTTTTATTTGAATTAGTAACAAGATTGTTTTACATGTCAATCCCGGTTCCCTCTCCCTCCTCTCCTCCCCAATCCCACCTAGGGAGGGTGAGGCCTTCCATGGGGGGGGGGTCTTCGGAGTCTGTCATATCCTTTGGGATAGGACCTAGGCCCACCCCTGTGTGTCTTGGCTCAGGGAGTATTCCTCTAAGTGGAATGGGCTCCCAAAGTCCACACCTATGCTAGGGATAAGTACTGATCTACTACAGGAGGCCCCATGGATTTCCGCAGTCTCCTCTGACACCCACGTTCCTGTGGTCTGTATTGGTCCCACTGGTTTCCCAGCTATCAGTCCGGGACTAAGAGCTCCCTGTTGTTCAGGTCAGATGTTTCTGTAGGTTTCACCAGCCTAGTCTGGACCCCTTTGCTCATCATTCATCCTTCTTTGCAACTGGATTCCAGTTCAGTTCAGCGATTATCTGTGGGTGTCTGCTTCTACTTCCACCATCTGCTGGATGAAGGCTATAGAATGGCATATAAGTCAGTCATCAATCTCATTATCAGGGGAGGGCATTTAAGGTAGCCTCTCCTCTGTTGCTTAGATTGTTAGTTGGTGTCATCTTTGTAGATCTCCAGACATTTCCCTAGTGCCTGATTTCTCTTTAAACCTAAAATGTCTCCCTCTATTATGGTATCCCTTATCTTTTCTTTTATTCTTCTCCCTACTCAATCTTTCTGCTCCCTCATATCCTCCTCACCCATCTTCTTCCCCCCCTTCTCATTCTCCTAGTTTCCTCTCCCTTCCCCTCATGCTCCCAATTTGCTCAGGAGATCTTGTCCCTTTCCCCTTCTCGGGGTGGTGGGGGTGACCATGTATATCTCTCTTAAAGTCCTCCTTGTTACCTAGCTTCTCTGGTGTGTGTGGATTGTGGGCTGGTAATCTTTTGCTCTATGTCTAAGATCCATATATGAGTGAGTATATATCATGTTTGTCTTTTTGTGATTGGGTTACCTCACTCAGAATGGTTTCTTCTAGTTCCATCCATTTGCCTGTGAATTTCAAGATTCCATTGTTTTTTTTTTTTCCGATGAGTAGTACTCCATTGTGTAAATGTACCACATTTTCTCTATCCATTCTTCGGTTGAGGGGCATCTAGGTTGTTTCTAGGTTCTGGCTATTACAAATAATGCTGCTACGAACATCTTTGAACAGATGTCCTTGTTGTATGAATGTGCTGCTTCTTTTGGGTATATGCCTAATAGTGGAATTGCTGGATCTTGTGGTAGACTGATTCCCATTTTCCTGAGCAGTCACCATACTGATGTTCAAAGTGGCTGTACAAGTTGGCACTCCCACTAGCATTGGAGGAGTGTTTCCCTTTCTCCACATCCTCTCCAGCATAAACTGTCATTGGTGTTTGTGATTTTAGCCATTCTGACAGGAGTAAGATGGTCTCTAAGAGTTGTTTTGATTTGTATTTCCCTGATGGCTAAGGATGTTGAACACTTTCTCATGTGTCTTTCAGCCATTTTAGATTCCTCTATTGAGAATTGTCTATTTAGTTCTGTACCCCACTTTTTAATTGGATTGTTTGGTGTTTTGGAACTAGCTTCTTGATTTCTTTGTATATTTTGTAAATCAGCCCTCTGTCAGATGTGGAGTTGGTGAATATCTTTTCCCAGTCTTGAGCTGCCGTTTTGTCTTGCTGACTGTGTCCTTTGCCTTACAGAAGCTTCTCAGTTTCAGGAGGTCCCAATTATCAATTATTGATCTCAATGTCTGTGCTACTGGTGTAATGTTCAGGAAGCAGTCTCCTGTACCAATTAATTCAAGGGTATTTCCCACTTTGTCTTCCAATAGGTACAGAGTGGCTGGATTTATGTTGAGGTCTTTGATCCATTTGGACTTAAGTTTTGTGCATGGCTATAGACTTGGATCTATCTGCAGTTTTCTACATGCCAGCGTCCAGTTATGCCAGCACCATTTGTTGAAGACACTCTCTTTTTCCAGCATATAAATTTGGATTGTTTGTCAAAAATCAGGTGTTCATAGGTGTGTAGGTTAATATCAGGGTTTTCAACTCTATTCCATTGGTCTACCTGTCTATTTTTGTGCCAATACCAAGCTGTTTTCAGGACTATAGCTTTGTAATAGAGCTTGAAGTCAAGGATGGTGATGCCTCCAGGAGTTCCTTTATTGTACAGGATTGTTTTGGCTATCCTGGGTCTTTTGTTTCTCCATACAAAGTTGAGAATTGTTCTTTCAGTGTCTGTGAAGAATTGTGCTGGGATTTTGATGGGGATTGCATTGAATCTGTAGATTGTTTTTGGCAAGATTGCCATTTTTACTATGTTGATCCTACCTATCCAAGAGCATGGGAGATCTTTTCATTTTCTGGTATCTTCTTTAATTTCTTTCTTTAAAGACTCAAAGTTTTTAGGGTACAGGTCTTTCACTTTTTTGGTTAGTGTTACCCCAAGGTATTTTATGTTGTTTGTGGCAATTGTAAAGGGTGATATTTCTCTGATTTCTTTGTCCGTGAATGTGTCATCTGTATATAGTAGGGCTACTGATTTTTTTTTGAGTTATTCTTGTATCCTGCCACTTTGCTGAAGGTGTTTATCAGCTTTAGGAGTTCCCTGGTAGAGGTTTTCAGGTCACTAATGTCGACTATCATATCATCTGCAAATAGTGAAAGTTTGTCTTCTTCCTTTCCAATTTGTATCCTTTCCAATTTGTATTCCCTTGATCTCCTTTTGTTGCTCTAGCTAGGACTTCAAGGACAATATTGAAGAGGTATGAAGAGAGTGGACAGCCTTGTTTTGTCCCTGATTTTAGAGGAATTGCATTGAGTTTCTCTCCATTTAATTTGATGTTGGCTGTCGGCTTGCTGTATATTGCTTTTATTATGTTAAGGTATGTTCCTGTTATTCCTGATCTCTTCAAGACCTTTATCATGAAAGGGTGTTGTATTTTGTCTAAGGCTTTTTCGGCATCTAGTGAGTTGATCATGTGGGTTTTTTTTTTTCTCAGTCTGTTTATATGGTGGATTACATTGATAGATTTTCATAAACTGAACCATCCTTACATCCCTAGGATGAAGCCTACTTGATCATGGCAGATGATTTCTCTGATGTGTTCTTGGATTCGATTTGCCAGTATTTTATTGAGTATTTTTGCATCAATGTTCATGAGGGATATTGGTCTGTAGTTCTCTTTCTTAGTTGTGTCTTTGTGTGGCTTGGGTGCCAAGGTTATTGAAGCCTCATAAAAAGAGTTTGGCAATGACCCTTCTGCTTCTATTGTGTGGAATACTTTGAGGAGAATTGGTATTAGCTGTTCCTTGAATTTCTGGTAGAATTCTGCAGTGAAGCCATCTGGCCCTGGGCTTTCTTTGGTTGAGAGACTACTGATAACTGCTTCTATTTCATTAGGGGGTTATAGGTCTGTTTAAGTTGCTTATCTGTTCTCGATTTAACTTTGGTAAGTGAAATCCATCCAGAAAATCGTCCATTTCCTTTAGATTTTCGAATTTTGAGAATTATAGGTTTTCAAAGTATGACCCGGTGATTCTCTGGATTTCCTCTGTGTCTGTTGTTATGTCCCCCTTTTCATTCCTGATTTTATTAATTTGCATGTTCACTCTGCTGTTTGGTAAGTTTGGATAAAGGTTTGTCTATCTTGTTGATTTTCTCAAAGAACCAACTCTTTGTTATATTGATTCTTTGTATTGTTCTCCTAGTTTCCACTTTATTGATTTCAGCCCTCAATTTGATTATTTCCTTGTGTCTTTTCTCCTAGGTGCATTGGCTTTTTTGTGTTCTAGAGCTTTCAGTTGTGCTGTTAATTCTCTAGTGTGACTATTCTCCCGTTTCTTTATGTGGGCACTTAGCGCTATGAACTTTCCTCTTAGCACTGCTTTCAAAGTGTCTCATAATATTGGGTATGTTGTGTCCACATTCTCATTGAATTCTAGGGAATCTTTAATTTCTTTTTTTATTTCTTCCTTGATCCAGGAATTGTGCAATTGGGCATTATTTAATTTCCATGAGTTTGTAGGTTTTCTGCATTTTGTGTTATTGTTGAATTCTAACTTTAAAGCATGGTGGTCTGATAAGATACAGGGGGTCATTTTTAACTTTTTTGTACCTGTTGAGGTTTTCTATGTTGCTATGTTTGCTATGTTGTCTGTTAAACCCAATTGGGCCATAACTTCTATTAGTTCCTTTGTTTCTTTATTAAGTTTCTGTCTGGTGTTCCTGTATAGTAGTGAGAGTGGGGTGTTGAAGTTTCCCACTATAAGTGTGAGGTTTTCTGTGTGATCTCAGTTTTAGTAATGTTTCTTTTACAAATGTAGATGCCTTTGTATTTGGAGCATAAATGTTCATAATTGAGACTTCATCCTGATGGATTTCTCCTGTGATGAGTAGGAAGTGACCTCATTCATCTCTTTTGATTGATTTTAGTTTAAAGTCCAATTTGTTGGATATTAGGATTGCTACCCCCGACTGTTTCTTGGGTCCATTTGATTGGAAAATCTTTTCCCAACCTTTAATTCTTAGGTACTGTCTGTCTTTGAAGTTTAGGTGTGTTTCTTGTATGCAACAGAAGGATGGATTCTGTCTTCTTATCCATTCTTCTAACCTGTGTCTTTTTATAGACGAGTTAAGAATATTAATATTGAGGGATATTAATGACCATTGATTGTTCATTCTTGTTTGTTTTGGATTTCGTGGTGGTGGGTGAAATTGTGTGTGGGTTTCCACCCCTTTTTTCTTTTGGCTGCTGGTAAAGTGGGATTATCTATTGCCTATATTTAATCTTTTAGTTTTTAATATTTTCTTTTTTTATAAAGTTTTCTTAAAATGTAGTTTAAATACAATTGACATAAAATTGTTGCTACAACTTTTTTTTTTGACAGAGTCTAACTGTGTAGTCCTAGCTGGCTTTGAACTTATGGAGATCCTCCAGAATGCTAAAGTTAAAGATGTGTGCCACCATGACTAGATAGATCCCTTTGACTACTTTAGCTATGAGATCCAGTAACACTGGTTGCATATTCTCAGACTTTTTTTTGTCACTGCCCACATACACACACACAAAGCTCCAGTTAAATGGCAACAGAAACCAAGACTCTAAACTGAGAATACAAGTGTCCATCTGTGTAACTATCGCCAATCAAGGACTGTGGTAGGCCAAGAGCTCTCACCGCACACCAAAGCATTCTCAGTTGTTGTTTTTTTAGTTAGTTGTCATATGTCAACTTTTGCTTGCAGAAAACTGGCAGTTGCCTCTCCTGGTTTTGTGTATTGTATTTTATGATGTTCCTGATTAGAAATGAGAATTCTAAGCCACCCACTCTACCACACTCTATGATATTTAAGTTACTATAGATGAAGTACCATGAAGATATTGTTTCTTGGTATTAATATATTCAAATGTTTTCATATACCATAGTATTTATTCTCATATTCCTGTTGATTTCAGATTCTGTATGTTGGTGGTTATGCCATGTCAATTATTTTTATGACTTATGTGATTTCATTCCTTTTTCGAAAGGGGAGGAAAAATAGTGGCATTTGGTCATTTTGCTTCTATATTGTAAGTATGCTTACTATGTTTTTATTCTTATGATGAAGTTAAGTACTAATATTTTTAATGTTTTTGATTGGTGTAAGATAAACTAATTATACTTTAAAATATTTTACATGTATTTTTATGAGAAATTTTCACTTGTTCCATGATATAATTATGGAGATGTACAACATATGTTAAAAGTTCTCTCTCTATTTCCATTTTACTTTCTTTAAAGGTAACAGAGTTGTTATAGAATCAGAAAATAAACCTAGAAATTGTTTTAAAATTCCTTTTAGGAAAAAGAATTAACTGAGGCACAAAGGACATGGAATTTTCAGAAGACTATAAATTTTGTTAATTTAAAAATCTAAAACTAAAATATGATTCTTGAGTGAGAAATTCCTTGTTAAGAATAAACTTATAAGAGAATATGTGTGACTTGTATGTATTTTTTACAGCTTTTATTTTTGAATATCTCAATTCATTAGTGTCTCACAAATACTTGATTTTTCTCTCTGTACTAGAATTTAAGGAAGAAAACATGCAGATTATTTAGTCTCTACTCCCAGTGAGTTAAATAATAATTAATCTTCTCCCCTAATATTTTTTTATTTGAGGCACTGGAGAGCTTGATACACTGTGGATCAGCTTTGCTTATGATCTAACAAATAATGCTTACCTGAAGATCAGAGTGCAAAGGTAGCCATACTAGTTAGCCACCGAGGCCAGGCAGTAATGGCACATACCTTTAATCGCAGCACTCCGGAATCAGAGGCAGATAGATCTCTGTTAGTTCAAGGCCACCCTGAGCTACACAAAATTGATCCAGTCTAAAAGAGAAACAGAGCTCTTACAAAGGTGATCTCAGCACTTGGGATCCCACACCTTTAATCCCAGCATTAGAGAGGACGATAAGGCGGGAAGAGACAGGAGCTCAGGGAGGTCTGAGGTTTGGTGAAGACAGATTGTAGTCAGAGGAATGGTGCAGTCTGGAGATGCAGTCTGAGGACAGGATGGCCCTTTAGGTCTGAGCACTGGTAGAGGTGAGAAAGCTCTAGTGGCTGGCCGCTTTGCTTCTCCGATCTTCAGCTTTAACCCCAATATCTGACTCTGACTTTTTATTATTAAGACCAACTAAAATTATATTTGACACACTATTCATATTTTCATTTTATACAAATTAACTGCAACAGTTTATAGTCACTTATTTCCACAAGTTAGCATGGACACTGATGTATGTCAGAGTATCATAAAACTGAATAAAATAACATGTAGATGAAATATATATATGTATATAAAATATACATTCACACAATTGAAGAATAAAAACCTTAAAAAGCATATATGAAGTAGAGATTAATTCCTGAAAGTTAGTAAGGGGTAAGATTTCTTAATGATGATATTTTCCTAAAGATGCACTTTTCTTCTTTAGTAGAAAAGGCAAACAGGGTAAAAGTCAAAAGAAGAGAAATCCAGGCCTATCCTATAAAACAGTTCTACCTAGAGACATGATACATGCCTAAGATTCTCTTATCAATATATCTGAGGGGGAAAAAATCTTAAAAAGTGCTGCTTCTGATCAATTTGAAACTATTTTCTTTGATTATTTAACTCCCTAGGCAACAGCAAACCTATTTTATTTTTGTTCTTCTGTGGTTGAAACTGGATGTAGAAACTTTAATCTACACATTGGATCCTATACTTGCCTAGCTTTGCCAAATTTCAAATGTCAAGCCAAATATGTTTAGCTAAGTCTAGGAAAAAAAGTTTCTGGTGGTGCCAATTTTAGCCTGGTTTATGAGAATAGAAATTACATTAGAATATATCCATTGCAAGCTTTCTCTAAATTGAAAACACACTAAATTTTTGGTTTTAAGATTTATTTTTATTTTTTAATTATGCATACATGTAATATATACATATTTACTTGTGTATGTTCACCAATAAAGATGCCAGAAAAGGTGTTGTGTCCCTTGGAGTCACAGGAAGGTGTGAACTGTTTAAAATGGGTACTGGGAACCAAACTCAGGTCCTCTGTAAGAGCAATACGTGTTCTAACTGCTGAGCCATCTCTTAGCCCTTACACTGCATTTTAGAAAAGAACTTAATACGTGTATTTCATTTTCTTCTAGGTCGCTCTCTGTTCTATACTTTTGATATTTACTGATTACTTTCTAGACGACTTACTGTTTTGTATCATTGCCCTAATCCCGCCTGCTACTCTGGTAGGCTGCACAATGCTACATTTTCAGGTAAGAAATGTGTAACATTTGTAGAAGTGTCTCTGAATGGGGGTGGGGGGGGTCAATTAGAAAAGCTTTGTCCTCAAATTAAAAATGTGTACTCGGAAGACTAAAAAGGTAGAACATTCTTAACTGAACTAAGAAGATTTTGCCTGAGGGGAGACCATAGCTCCATTTACCTACAAATAAAATTGTAGCCTTTATGGCTATTTACTGGGGAGATGGGTAGTGTCAATTTTTATGCTACATTTTTGTATTTGAGACACTAACTAGAGCTGGTCCAGCAGCAATCCCAGCTTTACCCACAGACCACATGTATTCCCTGAAAATGACAATCACTTTGCCCTTGAGAGCTTTCAGAGGAGGATCTTAGGAAGGAATGGACATCACCAAGGGCCATGGGTATAGTAGGGGAAGCTTCTGGGAGAAACTATGTCCTCTGTTTCCTGGGCTCTCTCAGGAGCTGACCCCAAACATTGAATGCCATCCTTTGGAGAAAGCTGCATGGTTCCCAGATGTGAGAAAAATGCAAGCCCTTGCTACATATTTAATAGTTGGTACTTCCTTTGTGCCCATGGCCTATTCATGTTTGGATAAAATTTATTAATTATAAACCTTTGTATTTAAATTGCCCTTTCTTTTGCAGTATTGTGCACTTTGTGATATAGGTCTTGAAGAGGCAACATCGGACTATACCTTTCTGTTGTTCCTAGTAGTAAGTAACCCCTTTAGAGGCCCTTAAGTAAATGCTGCAAGGGGGCTTTCTTGATCCTATTTTTGGAGGGAAAGCAAACCAGTTGTGGAGATCAAATCTATAACTTGTACCTGTTTCACAAATGTTCTGTCACTGAACAACACCCCCATCCCTAATTTTAAAATGAAGATGGTTTATGTAACTAAGTTCCAGAAAAACAATATGTTTCTAAGTATAGAGTCAATTTTTTAAATCAAAATCCAGTGACAAAATAAGTTGCATCTTCCAATTCTAAAGACATAGTCTGAAGCAGTAATTCTCACCCTGTGGGTGAGACCCCTTTGGCAAACCTCTAGCTCCAAAAGTATTTACATTACAATTCATAATAGTAACAAAACTACAGTTATAAAGTAGCAATGAAAATATTTTTATGGCTGGGGGTCACCACAATGTGAGGAACTGAATTAAAGGGTCGTAGCATTAGGAAGGTTGAGAACCACTGCTCTAGAGGGTTGGGGATATGGCTCAATGGATAAACTGCTTACTGTACAAGAGTCAGGACTAGGGTGTATCTCTCCAGTATTCCCTTAAATGCCAGGTGGGCATGGTATCTCTGAAGAGATAAGGGATTCCCCAGTCTAGCCAGCTGTGTTCAAGAACCAACAACATCTGGGTTCAAGTGAGGGACAGAAATACAGGCTTAGTGAATAAGCTGGAGAGTGATTGAGAGCAACACCTGATGTCATCCTGTGACCTCCACAACACATACCCACATACATACATGCATGCACTCACATACATACATACATACATACATACATACATACATACATACAATGTAAACTAAGTATGAATGAAGTTCAATGCATATGTAATTAGCATAGTGTTAATTACACTGTACAGAAATACTTCCAATGTTTCTGTACAGAGTAATGTAATTGGATTTGACTTGTTTTATAAGCGAATGAATTACAATTCTTGAAATTTTAACCATTCTGTCCCATATACATCTGTAGAAGGCTGAGAGTTTGCAGTTTACTTCTGATGCTAGCATTTGGTATTTCTAATTGACAATGTCTCTTTTCCCTTAGTCTTTCCTTCATTTTGCCATCTTCCTCGTTATTCTTCGATGTCTGGAAAGCAAGCTTGGAATGAAAACAATGAGAATGGATCCTGTTTTCAGGTTTGGAGAAATCAAATGGTGTTGTATTCTTTATTGAATGATTTTGTATAAGAGCAACATAGAAGTTCTCATAGACACCCTGTCCATCAGGATGTGGTGAAGAGAGAGCTATGGGAACATATATGCAATGATCACAACATGAGTTCTGGATCTTAAAGATGATTGTGGTACCATGATCAAAATGAGAACACAGGAAATCCAAGGCTTCATCTGTCACTGATTGCAGGAGAGGTTCAAGAATCATCACATACAACATGATTAATTTGAATGACAACTGCTTTGTGCACTGGAGAGCTGAAGGGACACAGTCAATCCAGAAAGGGCCACAGCATTGGGGGGAGGTGATTATGATGGCAACAATTATTCTCTTGCTGACAGAGTGAGGCGCCTAGCCAGTGGGTCATGTGCGGCTTCTATCGACCTACAACAGAAAAAGAAATGGGATTAGGTATCAGGAAAGCTTGAAAGTGAGGTTGCTTCATTCAAGACTCAAGAACACAACGAGAATAGTACTAGTCCCTTTGTGTTTTCATTCACTTTTGGGTTCTACATTTGGAAATCACCACTTGTGTGGCAGAGTGGGGTGGCTGAATTAATAAAGGCACCTGCCACCAACACTGATGATCTGAGTCCAATCCCCTGTTCCTACATTGTGATAGGAGAGAGCAAACTCTTGAAAACTGTTCTTTCTCTTCCCACTTCTCTCTCTCCCCCTCTCTCTCATATACACACACTAAATAAACAACTAAATAAATGTAAAAGCAAACAAAAATAGCAAGAAATGCTGGGCAGTAGTGGCACATGCCTTTAAACCCAACACTTGGGAGGCAAAGGCAGGTAGATCTCTGTGAGTTTGAGGCCAGCCTGGTCTACAAAGTGAGTTCTAGGAAAGACAGGACTGTTATACAGAGAAGCCCTGTCTTGAAAAAACAAAACAAACAACAAACAACAAACAAACAAAAACCCAGAAAATGAATCTCCACTTGCCTGGGACCTTCCAGTTTCGCCATTGTGCATCCCAGGTCTCAAAACACTTCTGTTCTAGTGAAATAAGAATGGTTGGCTAGCCTACTCCAACATTAGTGCCATCTTTGTTATTGAAAGTTGGGTAGAAGAGTCAACCTTTGATATATCATCTTTGACCACAATGAGGAAGGGAGGAAGGGAAGAGAGCCCAATGTAATTATCTTGTCATAAAAGTGTGAGCCGGAATAGAGAGGCAAGGATGCCTCTGACACATCCCAAAGAAGGGACTTGCCTATTCACATAACTAGAATTGATTTTGAGCATTCTGGTCCATCACTCCAAAAACATTTTTGACAATGTTCATAATCTGTATTCATTTCATACCCAGAGTACTTATTCCATTAGCTGTGATATGAAATTTGTTTGGTAAACCCTACATATGAAGCTGTCTATTGAGGTTAAAAAAAAACAATGTGTCCATAATAAAGAGAATTGACAAGAGGCAAAAGGCAATAACTTTACTTGGTGACTCTTTCACCAGTTGTTGTTGAGGTGGGAGGGAAATGGATTTGCTGACAAAAAGATGGATATTATTATTAAAGATTTATTGTCCATCCAATCTACTCTAATATAAAATGAGAACAAAATTGGTCTTGATACAGCCACGGACCCCAAGAATCAGTCATTAATGGATTGCTTTGTCTATAGAATTTCTCCAAGAACTGATCGTGTATTTAACAATCCAGAAGAACCAGAAGGGGAAGACGAAGATGTGCGTCTAGAAAGAGAACGGACAGCAAATGCTTTGACTTCTGTTGACTTCCAAGAGGTAAACCTTGTAAAGCAGCTCACACAGCAGTGTCTTACATCTCTTTGCAGTTAAGGCATGTGTTCAAGAACACCACTTTAAAATAAGAAACACCTTCAACTGCTTCACGTGTACTCTTAAAAGAAATGAGCACTTTTCCTGAATGTGTGGTGATAAAGCCACCGTTGATTGGCCATTGACTTGGTCTCATTCCCAGGGACCAGCAGCCTTACTCTTCGGTACATTTGCATTCTTGGCAAAAAAAAAAAAATCTTACTGCACTTGGTCCTGGTTGAAAATGTGAGGTTCAGAGATACTCAGTCTGACTATTTCACCATGCTTAAGTTTTGTCAATCCGGTTCATTAATCTCTGATAATGGATGAGCTATCACAAGAGCTATCTTGTCTATTTGAAAGTTGCAAGTCTAGTGATAAAAGTGAAATATGAGTTCAGACTTCAAATTTGTGACTAAAGCTTTTATGGTTGGAAATAGCCACCTCTGTGACTGCTTTTGCTGTCCTTTCATTCAGCCATTGTAAATTTACCAAGCTTTCTGAGTTCCTCGGATACTATGCAAGTTTCTTTCTTTATTGCTCTATAACTAAGCACCCCATGAAGGGACCAGCTCCCCATTTCAGCAGCCATGACAATAACACATGCTTGCCATGACTTTGTCCTAGTCGCTAGAAGTCAGATGCCTGCCTCGTGGCAAGAAACCAATCAGAAGTTAGCTGGTGGAGCTATGATTTACAGCTCTGGGTGTGCTTTACAGACAAGTGCACAGCAATGACGCACAGAGCATAGCCACCACCCTGGGAGGGCCTATGGGCCATAACAACCAATTGGCCAATCAACACAGGGCAAGCCCTCCAAGCCTGGAGGCACACCAATCCTGAGCTTGTGCGTACCCCTAGACACTCCCCTTATGCTGCCCTACAAGATCTCTCGGCAGCCGGTTCGAGCTGTCTTTGCTAGCCATCCACCATGGCGGGTGGGTGAAAGACCGGAGCTAACATGGGTTAGCTCGTTAAACAACAATAAAGCCTCATGCGGTTTGCAGCAAGTTTTTGAATCTGCCTGGTGATTGGGGTGACCGAGGTCCTGGGCTGGGACCCCGGAGGCCTGAGTTTTTCCGGGGGTCTAACACCCATAGGATGTCCCAGTGGGTTTTTTATTCCTTTCATTGGAAGCTGTAACCCCCTTTGGGCTCTTTCAAACACTAACAAGTACACTAGATTACCTTGTCATTACTTTCTGAATGACTGTGATTCGGTGGAAGCTGGGATGCACTTGGGGTTTCTAAGTCTCATTACTAAAATAATCTAAGATGGCGTGCATATGGAAACATAATGACAATTTTATTATAGTTTTAAAGAAAACCCCCATGGCAGGCAGACTGTGATACCACAGCAGGTGTCTGGAAAGGGAGAATGGAGGGCAGAAGGACTCACGGCATTTGAAGCTGTCGTGGAGTTCAGACACAAAGTGGATGAGCAGCCATATTTCAGGGAGGGGGCTTTAGAGAAAGAACAAGGAAGTCCAAATGTTGGGAGAAAAGCCCAAAGTGTTAAGTTAAGGAACACATGCTTAGAAAACAGATGGAAGAAAAGAAGTTTTAGTTTTCGGAACAATTCAGAAAATATGGCAGGTTTGAGGCCTTTACACAGCTGCAGTCCATAAGCTGTTGTACTGCGGGTGAGGGTTCCTGGAGGTGCCAGAGCCAGAACTAACTGTTAAACCTATCTCTTTAGCATGGCTTAAGATGAGCCCACCTTCCCAGCTGGAATGTGGATGCTGTTCAATTGATAATGAGTTTTTTACCCTAGTGATTGTTCCCAAACTGATACAATCACTCACCACCCACAGAATGATATTCAAGATGTTCTGTACAGTAAAGTACAGGATTAGCACTTTAAAAGCAGAGGTAAATGATAGGCTTTATTATACCTGTTCTTGTTTTATTTTATTTTATTTTTAGAGTAGATCTTTTCCTTCAGTAAACCAAAGAAAGCCAGTGAGATGAGAAGTCAATTCTCTTTGAAGGCTAACAATTCAGCCTTATGTGTAAAACAATAATAACATTTATATTGTTTTAAAACATTATTAGATTCTAAATTAATGGGCTTTAGGTAAAATTTACAGTTGCAAATGTGTTTCACTAATATTTTAAAATATTACTAAAACACAAGAAATGTATTTCCTCCTATGCTCCCATATCAAGGCACAGAAAGTTCTGGGATTCAAAATATCTATTTATTTGACATCAATGAGATTACATAGATTATAGCTGCACTAAAAATAGCTAGAAACATCAAGACCAAGTTAAACTGGTTTTGAGATGCGATTTATGCTTTTAACAACCTCTCACTGGCATGTCTTGTTGTTTGCAGAAGCCAGCCATCATTGCCAGCTGTCTTCGCAAGGAGTACAAGGGAAAGAAGAAATGCTTTGTTCCTAAGAGCAAAAAGAAGTTAGCAACAAGAAATATCTCTTTCTGTGTTCGAAAAGGTTGGGCACAGGTTCTGCTCAGGAGCACCCTCCAAACGTTAGAGTCCCTGTCCCTTCTGCATGCTTCAGAAGCTGTGTTATTTCTTTTTCCTCCAGTAGAGTGACCTTGACTGTCTCTATTTTGATGGAAATGATTTTCCCTTTGAATAGGGACACAGTCAGACTGACATGAGAAATCACACGTTTTTGTTATTTGCTGAACCATCTAAATTACGGGTCTACCTATTTAGTCACTGTTGTTGCTTTTCTAATGATCAATAGTGTTTACCAGGGAACTGACCTGCTTTCTGCTATTCCATCCTGATATCTTGACCATAGGGTAAGAGGAACCTATTTGCTGACTTCTGCCTTTCTCTGACACAGTATGACTTAGTCACTCCTCTGGTGGCTTTGGGCAAGTGGCTGAAACTCAGAAGTTCCTGTCCCTTTTCAGTGTCATCAAGATCATTATCCGACCCATAGCATCATATAGTTTTTCTTTAAATAATACATATTAATTGTGCAAGTTAATGCCGTTCACTCTGACATTTCCATGAGTGCAAATGTGGTATACTATTTATATCCAGCCATCCAAATTCTCCCTGCTCCTCCCCTCCCTCCTCCTCCCTCCCCCTCCCTCCCCCCCCCCTCCTCCTCCCTCCCTCCCTCCCTCCCTCCCTCCCCTCCCCTCCTCCCCTCCCCTCCTCCCCTCCCCTCCCCTCCCCTCCCTCTCCCCTCCCCTCCCCTCCCCCCCACTCTCTGTCCACCGTCTATCCAGTATTTAGCAGTCCCTCTTCAGTTTTCACTTCATCTTTTTGTTTCATTTTTCAGTGTCTTCAGTTCCTTTTTCCATTATTCTATACTTTACATTATAGAGATTGTTTTCACCCACTTGTTAGGTTTATTGCTATATATCTTACTTTGTGTACTTGTTGTAAAGAGCTTCTTTCTCAGCATGTTCATTATTGATGTATAGAAACACTACTGGGGTGTGGAGAGATGATTCAGTGGTTAAGACCACTTGCTCTTGCAGGGGACCGCGTTTGGTTACTGGTATGCCCATGGTGGCTAACAACCATCAGTAATTCCAGTTCTGGGGGATCTGACACTCTCTTCTGACCTCCACAGTCATCTGGCACTTACGCAATGTACAGGCATAAATGCATACAAAACATCCATATAAATAAAATAAAATAAACAAATTTAAATTGAGAAGAGAAGCTCCCTGTTTTGTATGCTGATCTCCTATCTTCTTACTCTCATCTTCTTTTGGAATTTTTAGAGACTTCCTATGTATAGATTCATATTGTTGGCTAATAGGGATGACCTAATTGGCTTTTTATTTCTTATATAATTTCTGTGGTTGAAATTTTTAATAGTACATGGAATAAGAGGGGTAAAACTGGACACCCAATCCTTTTCTTGATACTAGAGCCATGTTTTTACTTTTCTCCATGAAATGTGGTATTTACTAAGGGTTTTTAATATGTAGTCTCTATTATGCCCGAGCATGATCCTTTATAGGACTTACTCTTTTTAATGATGTGTATATGGTGTGTCTGTGTGTGGGTGTTGAACTTGAGAGAGCAGATGCTCTCAGGTCTAGATTGAGCATCAGATCCCCTGGAGCTGAGGTTAGAAGAGGTTATGAGATGCCTGCTGTGGGTGCTAAGAGCCCAGCTTAGGTCCTTTCACATTCTCTCAGCTGCTGAGCCAACTCTCCATCCCTGATCCTCTCATGCCTATTTTATTCAGGTCCTTTTAGATAATATGACGATTAACAATATAAAATTGTATTTAAGGCACATCACATAGCATTCATCAAACAGTGAGGTTTGTAATAGTCACTGTCATTACTAATGTGTCTTCTTCTTCTCAGGTGAGGTTGTAGGATTATTGGGACACAATGGAGCTGGTAAAAGCACATCCATTAAGATAATAACTGGAGAAGCAAAACCAAGTGCCGGACAGGTAGGTAGATGACAGGTAGTGTTTTATACAACAGTATCCAGATGACAACTTGAAAAATGTAATAATTATTCAAGGTTTTAAAAAAAATTATATTGAATTATAAACAAGTGCTTACTTTCAGTGACACAGATTCTGGCCATTCAATGGGGATGCTTTCTAATTCTTTGGTAATGTTATATATGTGTAATATAATTCATTTTAATTATATTCACACTATTAGCCTTTCCAATCCCCTTCCCTCTCACACTGAAACTCTTTTTGTTCACCAAAAGTCTCCCTCCTGCTTCATGTCTTTTCATGACACATTAATTTCAGTAGGGTTGCTTGCATCGGCATTGACTAGGGGTTATTTACTGGAGTATGAACAACTTATCAGTTCATACTCATCAGCTACATCACTAGCCACTATTAACTGCCAATAGTCTCTCAGGAAGGGGTGGGCCTCCTGAGCTTCTCCTCCACCCATGATGAAATGTTGACAGGTCCAAAAGTTTACAGGTCTTGTGTAGGTAACTGCAGCTTCCATGAGTTCATGAGTGCAAAGCTTGTGTCATATCCAGGAGTTCATAGCACTCCACCCCCCACCATGAGCCTTCTCTTCCTTCCTTCCTTCCTTCCTTCCTTCCTTCCTTCCTTCCTTCCTTCCTCTTTCTTTCTTTCTTCCTATCTTTCTTTCTTTTCCTTCTTCTCCCTTTTCTTCTTCTTCTTCCTCTTCCTCCTCCTCTTCTTCCTCCTCTACCTTCTTCTTTCTTCTTTGTTTCTCTGTTCCCTAAGGGTTGGAGGGGATGACATAGATATTCCATCCAGGTCTGAGCACTTAAGAATCATTTCATGTCAACACCAGCTATGAATCTCATCCCACTGCAAAAAGAACCTTCTTTGACCAAGGGCTGGGAGCAGTACTTATCTCTGAGTATAAACATAAATGCTTAGAAGCCATTTGGGGAAGCCGTCTCTTTCCCATGAGTCTACCAAGAAGGAATGTTATTCATCCTCAGAATAGTAATCATGAAAATCTTGACAGATGCTGTTTATTGGACCACATAATCCACTAATTATAATTTTAAATGAACATTAGCATTTCAGCAGACAACTGCAAAATCTTGAATAGAAATGTTTAAAACAAACTCTCTATTTACTCATCTTCATGAAGTACTATTACCAATTCACAAATACTGGAATGTATACAATTGCACTAAAATTTTTCCCAGTACAGATTTAATAAGATGCTTTTTAGAGTAGCCAGAGAGTGGAGAAGCATGGCTGTAAATATGAATTGTTTGCCAACTCATCACTTGTCTCAGAAGCAAACTGGCCAGGCAAACAATGTTCAGAATTAGCCAAGAGAGGTGATCACATGGAAAAGAGACAAGATCAAAACTGTTCTAGAAAGTGTCCAAGGGAAGGCAGAGGTCTGTGTGACTATGCTAGAAGAGAGTGCTGGTAGCCAAGTCAGAGAGGAAGAAGAAAGAGAGGAATGCAACTGTCAAACATTCCACTGTGTAAGGAGGAGAAACTCGTGTTCATGGTCCCTCTGAAGCCAATGTGGATAAGAAAATCAGAAGCTGGTCTTTGTAATGTCCGTGGCACAGCCGACCCTAAGTGGTCTCCTCATTTGACTACAGCTGCCCTTCCTTGCCACTTACCACCTGACCTGTACTTCAGTGAAGTACTGTATTACTCATAAAAGAGGGAAAGGGCAAAGAAGATGACTGTTCATTGGTGCCCTGGAAGGAAGTATTTTGAGTTGTAAGGATATGGCCAACTATTTGAGTGTTATGAAATGGGTTTAATCAGAGCAGCCGGTATGATTGTTTTCGACTGCATTATTCTTCAGATTAACTACTTCAGTGACTTGTCTACTCTGTGACTGACTTCAAGATCTGCTTTTCATGTGCATTCAGAACCTCTGTCCCTGTGTCCTTCTTCACTCTGCTCTGTGCCACTTATTTTGTCCTCTGAGTTTGGCCAAGGATGCATCCAATGTCACCCTGCTATAGGGCTTTGCTCCTGCTGTTCGATCTACTCCAAATGTGTCCTTCCGAAGCTAGCACCTTCTTCTCTCCTGACATGGCAATTTAGCAAGCAGACAGATTCTTAAACCACTCAGCCTTAAGTCCTTCCCTTGTTAGTGTCCAGCCCAGATTCTTGGATATGACTATCAAAGAACCAATCAAAAGACTGTGTTTTCACAGTTTGTTGTTTGCTGGCCACACTACAGGGTGGAGGTGTCATATAGACCTGTATACTGGTTAGATTGACCTGTGCCCTGGACAGAGGAGTATCTGGGACACAGAAGGAATGCAAAAACAAATGCCTTGGTTGTGGTTAGCAGGATAATGTCTGCAATGAGGCAAGAGGGAAACCCACTTCAACAGGACTTAGCAAGTGTTGGTTCTACCTTCTAGAGTCTGGCCTACAATAGGTAATTTTTGACATATTTAAGCATAATATCAATTTTGAAAAAAGTTTCTTCATGATCATTATCATAATAAAGCTTAAGGCATACCTACAGCAAAAATAAGTTGTCACGTTGGACAATTATATTAAGGTACTTTATTGTAATATTAAAATATTTTTGAGACCCCAGCTATGTCAGATTCAATAAGTCTGGTATGGTTCATTTTTATTTTTTTTAAAAACACAGTTAGCTGGGGAGAAAGACTGCCGCATCCCTAGGGCTTGCTGGCCAGCCCAGAAGCTCAAAAACCAAAAATGAGAAACTCAAAACCCAAAGTAGGACCTGAGCAGATATCTCAGTTAATAAAGGGCTTGATGTGTAAATATGAGGACCTGGGTTCACATCCCAGTACTCACATAAGGAGATAGCATGGCAGTAAACATCAATAATCCCGTCATTGAGAAGGAAGAGACAAATGGCCCCTTGAGCTCACTGGCCAACCAGCCTAGCTGACTCAATGAGCCCAGGTTCAGATCTTGTCTCAAAGAGCAGTTGGAGAGCACTTGAGGAAGCCACCCAACATTGACTGCAATATGCACACACTCAAATGAAAACATACATACATTACACATAAGCACATATAACACAAACAAGCAAAGAAAATGTGGACAGTGATTGAGGAATGATATTCTAGATTGCCATCTGGCCACCAAATGAATACACACACACACACACACACACACACACACACACACACACACACACACACATCTACATACAAACACACGTGCACACAAGTCAGTAAATAATTAGGGTTGGAGAGATGGCTCAATGGGTAAAGTACTTGCCACACAAGCATGTGGACCCTGAGTCTGTGTACACACACGTGAAGCTGGGTGCTGTAGAGCACAATCCCAGGGCTCATGCTGCAAGATGGAAGGCAGAAAGGAGAATCCCAGGAAGCTCACAGGCCAACTAGCCAGGGGGACACAGTGGTGAACAAGAAACCCTATCTTGTATGAGGAAGACGGTGAGGCCTGGCACTTGAGGTGATTGCCACACACACTGTGGCATGCATGTGCCCACACGCACACCAACACACATACACACAGTGTTTAAAAATATCAGTTGATCTTTAAAAACTTTGAACTGACATTACACTTGGACATCTTCACGGTATGATGTGATGTTTTGACTTGTGTACAATGTGGAATGATTAAATCGGGCTAATTAACAGAGCAGCCACTTCACAATACTGGTCACTTTGTTGTATGTGCTTGTGGCAGTCCTCATTCTATGAAATACATCACTAGAACTCATTCTTCCTGTCTTTATGGAACTGCTGCTTTAGATCTATCTCTCCCCCTTCCTACAGCCTCTGGTGTCCATCATTCTCATTTCCACTGTTGCAAGTTTAACTTATTCAAACTGCATGTGCATTTATGAAGTCGGGCAGTGGCTGTCTTCTGTGCCTGCCTTATTTCACATCCCACATGGACATGCTTAGTTTTTGTCAACTTGACACAGACCTAGACATACTTGGAAAGAAGGAATCTCATCTCAGGATTTGCCACCATCAGATTGCACTGTGAGCATGTCTGCTGGGCATTTTCTTGATTGCTAATTGATGAGGAAGGGCCCATACCACTATGGACAATACCACGTTTGGGAAGGTGGGTTTAGACTGTATAAGAAACGGAACTGAGCAAGCCAGGGGGAATTAAGCCAGTAAGCAGCATTCCTCCATAGTTTCTGCTTCCAAGTTCCTGTATTGAGTTCCTGCCTTGACTTCCCTCAAGAATGGACAATGATCTGGAGGTGTAAGCCCAATAAATCTTTTCCTTGTCAAGTTGCTTTTGGTCAGTGCTTTATGTCAGCAGTAGAAAGCAAAGCAGAACATATTTTCTAGGTTCATCCATGTAGTCACAGACAAAAGAAGACCCTCACATTTTCAAGTGATATAGGTTGTGCCTATATCACTGCATTTGAAAATCCACTAATCTCTCAATGGACATTTGTTTGATTTCATGTCTTCTCTATTGAAAATAGTGCAACAAGGAACACAGGACTGAAAATGTCACTTTATGGAAAAAAAGAAATAGAAGAAAATCTTCCAATCACTTTGGACACATCCCAGGAAGTAGGCTCTCCAGATCATACCTCAGCTGTTTTTGAGGAAATATTGCACTATTTTCCATAACTGGCAATATTAATATGCATTTGCACCAACAGTGCACAAAAGTTCCATTTTCTCCACTTCCTTATCATTTAACTTCCCTCTTTTTGATAGTAGCCTTTCTAACAGACATGAAGTGATTGTCTCGTTGTGTGTTGTGTTTGTGTGTGTGTACATGTTCATGTGTGTGAATGTGTGAGCATGCATGTGGAGCCCACAGGTTGGTGTTGGATGTCTTCCTCAACAACTCCTTCTTCCTGAGACTGTCTTTCAGTGAACCTGTACTTGCTGATTTGCAAAGACTGGCTGGCCATCAAGCCCTGGGGATCTTTCTGTCACTGTCTACCCAGCTTTGGGATTTCAGGTGTGCCCTGCTGCCCCTGTGGTGCTGATGCTGGGGATTAGATCTGGGTCTTCATGCTTATGCAGCAAGTGCTTCCCTAGCGGAGTCATTTCCCCAGCCCAGCGCTGAGGATGGTGCGGCACCTTTGTACACGCTTGAGTCCATGTACTCATGCTATGAATCAGCTCTTTGTGAGGTTATCACTGAATGTGGTCACAGCAGTACTTTGAGGATCAGTGCAGAGCGAGATTCCCTGACAGTGACCTTTTATCTGTAGGTTCTGATGAAAGGGAGCAGCAGAGGAGACACTCTGGGATTCCTGGGGTACTGTCCTCAGGAAAATGCTCTGTGGCCCAACCTACTGGTGAGGGAACACCTGGAGATATTTGCTGCCGTGAAGGGGATGAGCAAAGGCGACGCTGCAGTGGCCATTGCACGGTACACAGGGGTCTGCACCTGTCTGTCTCTGTGCCCAGGTGACGGGGAGAAGGCTGGAGGTAGCCGTTTTCACAGTTCATTTGGGGTAGAAGGCTCTGTTGCTTATCTAGGTGGGGTAGAGAAAACTTCCAAAGTTTTCTCCACTTTCAAATAGGGAAATGGTTAATTGTCAATGGAAAATGATTGAGTGTACTTAACATTTAATTATAAACTAAATTACAGAAGTGTTTGAACACTGTACAAAAGGTAAATGCATCTCTCTGGGTAGGGGGAGCCACAACCTTTGTCAGCCTAACCTTGTCGAATGTTTCTACACATTTCCTGAACTGCCTGCCTGGGCCCAACCCTCCATCTTGCCTGGGCTCACCGCCCCGTCTTCCCATCGTCTCTCTTCATTGCGGAATGGACTGTGACACTCCACTGTCTCTCTTCAGGTTGGCAGATGCGCTGAAGCTGCAGGACCAGATGAGGGCTCCCGTGAAGACATTGTCAGAGGGAGTGAAGAGAAAGGTATGAACAAGGCTAGTTGGTACCCCAAGCACACTTCAGACTGGTGCCAGATGGGCTGTCCTTGTTGTTGTAGCTGTGCTTTGCACTGAGCATCCTGGGGAACCCGTCGGTGGTGCTTCTGGATGAGCCCTCAACCGGGATGGACCCCGAGGGGCAGCAGCAGATGTGGTGAGGAGCTGTCACCGCCAAGGCTGCAACCACAGCTGGTGGGGAGTTCTTGAATTTTCCCAGTATTGTTACACAAACCAAGTGTGGCCAGCACTATCTGTATCCTTTGTAGAATTCACTCCTTGTACAGTTTTAACCTGCTCGATCAGGCTTGTGGCTGTGAAAGGGTTCATGTTAGTACAATCAGCAACTCTGATCCTGGCTGGCACACAGCTCCCGAGGCCTGTATTCCTGCCTGCTGTCACTGTGCACACTCTGCATGGCTCCTCAACACAGAAGGTTCCCAGGAGGGAGCTGTGTAACTGCTTGTCTCAGTCTGTCCTCCTTATCTGCCTCATATATAGTTCCTTTCTACTTAGAATGTTGTCTTCCAACTGTCCTTCTAAGTGTTTCCTCATGACAGCCCCTGATGTGTCTATCGCCAGTGTTTCTCGGGACACTGACTGAGCAGTCCTCTTCCTCTGTTGCTCCATCTTGCTTAGTCTGCATTGATTGGTTCCCATCTCTGCCGTGTGGAATTTCCTCTCTAGAATATCCAGAAGAGTTGGAGGATTTCCATGCATTGAAATTCTTCTTTTGATGATATAGGCAGGCCATCCAGGCCACCTTCACAAACACAGAGAGGGGCGCCCTCCTGACCACACATTACATGGCAGAAGCAGAGGCTGTGTGTGACCGGGTGGCCATCATGGTGTCTGGAAGGCTGAGGTGGGTGCCCGTTTTCATCCCACACCCCTCCACTCTGTGATGAGCAGGGGAAACAAGTTTGCTTTTTGAGAAAATCAGCATTTATGGGACTCTGGTTTGGGGTGTAGTGACCAAGTGGCAACCAGGGCATGCTCACAGATACCCTTCCCACATATGTCTTGTGCCTTTGCAATTCCTGCTCCTGCTCCAGATGTATTGGATCCATCCAACACCTAAAGAGCAAATTTGGCAAAGATTACCTGCTGGAGATGAAGGTGAGGATCCCTGCACAGGTGGAGGCCCTCAATGCAGAGATCAAGAGACTTTTCCCCCAGGCTGCTCGTCAGGAGAGGTAAACACAGTTTCTGAGGTGTGTGTGTGTGTGTGTGTGTGTGTGTGTGTGTGTGTGTGTGTGTGTGTGTGTGTGTGTGTGCACAAGCATGTGTACTCGACACTGTAGGCTGGAATCAATGTCCTTTGTCTAAAGGTGTCTTTCACTGAGCCAGAGCTCAGCTTTTGGCTACACTGGCTTCCAGCAAGCTCTAGGGATCAGCTTGTTTCCTCCCAGTTCTCCCTGCCCCCAACCAGTGCTGGGATTACAGACACACTTAGCCAAGTCCAGTCTTCCTGAGTTCTGAACTTCCTGAGTTCTGTCACGCTGACACGGCAGGCACTCTCCTGACCCAGCCATCTCCCCAGTCCACATTCTGTTTTTTGATCTGGCAAAGTATACCCACTCTCCTCTGGGATTTGTTTGGCTTGGTAGTCACTGTGAGTCATGTTTACACTGTAAGAAAGCCACACAGAGATGACTGAATTGGGAGTACTGCTGGAAGTATACTAGAGAACAGAGGGCTGATTGGTGAATCTGAGGTGACATGATGTGGGTGACCCTGTAGGCTGGCCAGCAGTTTCGCCTACAGTCACATGTGTGTGACTCTACTATGTTCCAGGTTCTGTCCTGGTCTTAGGTTATCCAATTGTCATCCTGATCATTAAAAATAGGTACTGTTTTAAGCAAATCAACTTCCATGGGTAGGAGTTGGAGTTGCTACTTCCCTACTTAACAGTGAGGAGATCCTAGATTTCTGTGTAGTGTGGAGCCCTAGCATGTTCTCAGGTACCGTTCCCATGTTTGTCTTATGCCTTTTTCATTCCTATTCCTGCCCCAGATATTGCATCAACCCAACATCTAAAGAGAAATTTTGAATATCTGCTGGATGCATTACTTGGGTAAAGACTTGGTATTTATAGGAATGCACTAATTGTATTGCATCTGTGTCTTTACTAATAGAAGTAATAGAAGTTTTATACAGACTCAAGCCAGGTCATAATGACAGAGTTGACTGTGGACAAAACAAGAGTGTAACTCTAACTTTTCTTACATGTTTGTAAGAGCCCTAATTTGATATAAACTATAGCACACAGACATAATAAACACTGTTGGTGAAATAGAATGCTCTGTAAATGAAAGAAAATAAATCCTTTGAGATCAAATCAATTTGTTCTGATTATGTGTCGACAATAGGTAGCTAAATACATACCTGACCATCAGTTGATGAACTCTGGGCCCTTCTGAAGAAAACTTGGTTTCAATTCTTGAGGACTTATACTTGGCTTTCAGAATCCCTTTTGCATGAGAATAACATTGAGAGTTGGAGGAGGAGGTGCCTGAATGTGGGCTCTGTACTAAATAGGCCTGGATTCCTACCCAGTTTGGAAATTCTAGGACGGTCTGAGATGGAATAAGAAGCCTGAGTTCCCAGTTGAGACCAGGTGGAAAGACCAGTCTCAAATGTTGCTTAGACCGGTCCTACCCATGTCCTTCCAAGGAGTCCAAGATACTGAACCAATTCTCATCCTCCTTGCCAACTGGCTCACTCTCAATACATTCAACTGTGCCAAATAGGCTTCCTTATGAACAGAAGCAGAGAATGCCATACATGTTGACCTACGTGCTTAGAGACCAACCTAGCCCTCCTTTCTCCTCAGGTACTCTTCTCTGATGGTCTATAAACTGCCCAGGGAGGATGTGCAACCTTTATCCCAAGCCTTCTTCAAATTAGAGACAGGTAAGAGGCTAGTTAGTGATGAGACTCTGAGGGCAAATAATCCCAAAAAATCACCTTTTGGTTTTCATGTCTGCTTGCATGACTTATCCCTGGAGCCCTTTGTTTGTACTGCTCAATAACATCTCCTCTTGGCTATCACCTTCCCTACTAAAGAAGAGATAGCCAACTCTTGACCCGTAGATATCTTCTGGTTTCCGCTGGTGACATCCAGAATTTAAGAGAATCCACAGTGGTGAGAAGAAGAATTAGAGCATTCTGTGCTAAATAGGAACACTCAAAGTTCATTTTCAAATATAGAAGCAGGAAACTAAGGAGGTCAGCTTGTTCTGTATGGGCATGTGCATGACAAGGGTTGTTGCTTCCACTTTTTTGTTTTGTAGTTTTTGTTTTCACTTTGCACATAAGACAAAACTCACTATACTTTGAAGGTTACATCTCTTTAGATCTAAAATCTATTTCCTTTTAGAGATCATATTAAAAGTATATAATTTAAAGTAAATTTTATTTTATTGACTCAGACCAATAATGATCTGTAAATTCCTGTGTAAGTATGAATAATCTGGTATCATTGGAGGACTTCAGTGTAAATTCAAACACTCTATTCATCCCTCTAGCACGGCTTTCTCTTGTCCACCTTTTGGTTTTCATGTCTGCTTGCATGACTTATCCCTGGAGCCCTTTGTTTGTACTGCTCAATAACATCTCCTCTTGGCTGTCACCTTCCCTACTAAAGAAGAGATAGCCAACTCTTGACCCGTAGATATCTTCTGGTTTCCGCTGGTGACATCCAAAGCTGTCTTTGACGTGTCTTCATTCCATAGTCTAAATTTAGCACCTAAACTTTCTGGGACATGTGATCCTTCATAGTACTCCTAAGGTTAACAATACTGCCATGATTCTTCTGGGAGTTTTTGGTGGTATCTTTCCACTAAAAACCTATATACCATTTTATCATGACAAACTATCCTTCTGTATAAATTGGTTAAACAGAGTTTTCAATGCTTTTGTGGCTTGTTAGATGACCTTTGAGGCTGTCTCTTTGTTTTTCTTTTCTTTTTTTCAAATGTCTCTTTCCCTGCAACCTGCTTCTGTGCCAAGTCTACTGAGTCAATGGTTCACTTGGGGAAGAAAGTCTTCTAGGCATCATTGTGTCCCTTGATGCGGATCTTAAAATCTGCATAGCATGCAAACGTAGCACCGTCTCTTTCTCCTCCAAATCAAAGCAAACATTGTGCATATTACAGCTGTCTAACGCGCTTGGAAAAAAAGAATGTTTGTCACTTCATTTAATGGTTCCCTGCTGCTATTTGGGCCTTGCAGTAATTTAGTAAACACACAAGACTTAACATACAAGAGTCCTAACATATGGTTATCCTTATACAGTTAAACAGAGCTTTGACTTGGAGGAGTACAGCCTCTCACAATCCACCCTGGAGCAGGTGGGTCAATTTCGGTGACTTTGCCTTTCAAAGATTAAATGCATGGCCTTTGAACTCAGTGTTGAAAGAAACAATATGATCTTAGCTCATCTCTCTCTGTCTCTCTGTGTGTGTCTGTCTCTCTCTCTCTCTCTCTCTCTCTCTCTCTCTCTCTCTCTCTCTCTCTCTCTCTCTCTCTCTCTTTCTCCCAGGTCTTCCTGGAGCTCTCCAAGGAACAGGAGCTGGATTGTTTTGAAGACGAACTTGATCCCTCAGTGCAGTGGAAGCTCCTCCCACAGGAAGAGGCTTAATACTGAAATTATTAGCTATGGATGTTTTCCTCTAGCAGCTTAAAATAATTTCGTCTTTATTGCTACATATCCGTTGCTGATGAATAAATCATTTGCTCATGGAGACAGAGGCTGCTGATTAGGTCATGAATGTGAAGCTCTTATGAAAGGGATTAGATGGGATCAGTGACCATAAAAAGAGCCATTGGTCTAGCTCATTCTCTACAAGTTTTCTTTATAGTGTCGTCATTGTAACACACATTAATTGCATGCATGAATGAGTTTCACTGTGACATTTCAGCACATGTATACATTGTGCATAAAGACGCCATCTTCTTTTCTGTCCTTTCCCACCGTCCTTCCCTCAACCCCCTTCATAGTTCTTTATGTCCTTCTTCTGCTTTCAGATATTTTGACTTGTGTATTTCTGCATGTAAGAGAAAACATGCACTTCTTGACTTTGTATCTGGCTTATTGGGCTCAACACGACGCACCCCAATTCCATGTATTTTCCTTCAGATAACAGGGCTTCCTTCTTCACTACAGGTGAATGATACTGTTGCTTTATACCTTCAATATACTTAGAATATACTGTTACTTTATACCTTCATTTGTTGATGGGTCTCTAGGCTGATTCTATATCTTATATATTGTGAATAGTATCTCAATAAGCATGAATATGCATGTAATTAGTTTTTTAAAGTTGACTCACTTATTTTAGACATACACATAAGATTGGATTACTTTTAGGTTAGGTGCACTTTTCAGTCCTTCATACATCAAGGGTATCAAGCTTACAACAGATGACGCGCTGGCAAATACTTCCTCCTCCTCTGCTTTGACGACTGCTTACTCTGTATAAAACCCTGTGCCGGTTAGTTTTTGTCAGCTTGACACATCCGGGAAGAAGGAATCTTAATTGGGAAAAATGCTTCCGTAACATTAGCTTGATATAACTTGTCGGAAGAAAACAATACCTCATGGTGAACAGTGAGAGGGGCTTCAGGAGAAAAGGCAGAGGGCCTTTCACCTCAGGTGCATTTTGTTCTCTGGATTGTTCTTGGATGTGATTCACGCCTCCTGTGACAAACACTGACATTCAGTTTATAAGACATGTTTGTTCTTGCGGGATGTCAGAAACCAGTCTGGTGAAAGGATATTCTGAGTGCTGTCCGTGGTGTAGCCTGAATCTGGATATGGCCTTCTGTCTTGCTCTCCTGCTGTGATGGCTGTGATCTGGAATTGTGACCTAATATAAATAAATCTTTTCTCCCCTAAGTTGCTTTTGGTCATGATATTCTAGCACAGCAACAGAAATTAAAGTAGGTGTTAATTGCATTACATCCGTAAAAGATTCTCATTTATTTGGGTTTTTTTTTTTTTTAAACCTAGTGTGTTTAATAAAATGCCAAGTAGTCAATTACTTTGACGCATTGTTCAAATCTCCAATCCCCTTACTGATGCTTTTATCCATTGTTTTTTTTTTTAATCAATTACAGGGAAATAAAAAATTTCAAGCACAAATTTATTTATTGTCTCTTTAAATTATTTTACTTTATTTCATTCATGAATTGTGGAGCTATAGTGTCAAGCCTAAGCACAGTTGTGTTTTTAATGTCTTTAAATGAAGTAACCTTTATTTAGCCAAAGATAATATCTTTTCGAGTAACTCTGACCCCCAAATTCCCTTTCAGTAAATTCACATAGGCTCTATAACAAGTCTTCTTCTCAAGTGATGACTGTACATCTGAAACATCTTTCCCTAGTTTTTTAGCTCTCATCTCTGAATCTTTAAGTCTAAAGTAGAGGGTTTCTTTCATTTCATTTGTTTATTCTTTGTGTTGCTGTTGATATCATATATTTATATCACACTTCCCTAAAATTAAATCTATGGATCAACCTTATGACTAGAGTACTTGAATTACTTATAGTTAGCATAATTATTGAAGTGGTTGAAGAACCTACCATAAGTATGCTTTTCTCTTTCTCTTCCTTTTTTTCTCTACTCTTACCTTCTTTCTGACTAATTGCGTATTTTGGTATTTCATTTCATTTATACCATGTGTTTTTAGCTGCATTTTTATTCCCTTATTTATTTTGTGGTTATCTAGGTCTAAAGTAATATGGTCAGTATTTACTGTGAGCCAAATTATCTCACATGTGTTTGTTTTTCCAAAAAGTGTTCTGTTTTGTCTTCAGTTTAGAATTTATTATTGCTTAATGAGAGGCCTACATTGACTAAACTCTTTGTATATGCTAAAGAGCTTATTCTGTTATCTGTTTGCTTGCATGGTTTCTGATAAGGTTGGTCTGGTTTTTATATAATTGTTACAGAAACAGTAATCTAAAGCCAGGAGGTAGCTCAGTTAGTATAGTGCTTGACAAGCAAGCTGTGGACATGAACCCTGACAGCCAGAAGCCATGTGAAAAAGTAAAGTATGCTAATGCATGCTTGTAATCTCAGTAGAGGAAGGAGGCAAGCAGATCTCTGGGACTTGCTGGTCATGCAGTTTAGCCTACTTGGGAAATTCCAGGCTAGTGGGAGATCCTATCTGAAGAAATAAAGTGCCTGCAGAACAACACACAAGATTGGCCTCTGCTCTGCTCTTCTCTCTCTCCCTCTCTCCCTCTCTCTCTCTCTCTCTCTCTCTCTCTCTCTCATACACACACACACACACACACACACACACACACACACACACACACACACACACACACACACACACACACACACACACACTCACACACACTCACACACACACAGACACACACACACTCACACACACAGACACACACACACACACACACACACACACACACACTCACACACACACACTCACACACACACACACACACACTCACACACACTCACACACACACACACACACACACTCACACACACACACTCACACACACTCACACACACACACACACACTCACACACACACACACACACCACACACACACACTCACACACACACACACACACACACACACACTCACACACACACACACACACTCACACACACACACACACACTCACACACACACACACACACACTCACACACACACACACACACACACGAACACACACACGCTCCCCACCCCCAGAGAAATCAATGATCTAAGTCAATCTGCTACATCCTCTCCAAAGTCACACATACACAGCTTCTATTTGAAGTTCATAGTTCTGTTGAACATTTGCAAAAAGCCAAGTTGCTTAATCCCCTGTAAATTATCTACACAGAGGAAAACAAAGAATCCAAAATCAGAGGTAAGCAAAGAACAGAATTGGGTGGAAATAAACATGTCACTCAAGGCAGTTTTTTATTGTTCTCTTTATTATTCATCTTCAGCCATGAAAGTTCATATCCTGACTCTGTTGAGCCTTAAGTGGTCCAGCTTGCTCAATCATTTTGTGTTTCTACAATATCTTCAAATTTTCTTGGAAAAGTGTCTAAGGATATTTATTTATATCAGAGGTTCTCAATCTGTAGGTCATGAGTCTTTTGGCAAACTTCTGTCTCCTATAATATTTACATTATGATGCATGTGGTCAGTAGCTGCCCTCTCTCCTTTGAGATTTTAAGGTTCCAGCTATCCCTTGACTACACCATTTCCACTCAATTTTATTCCAGAGTATAAGGAATATATAGTATTTGAAAGTCTGGGGACAAACTCTAATTTGCATTAAAGGGTGTGCTCCTATCACAAGGCTTCGTATCTGGCAGTAGGGTCATATAGTAGAGCAGAGCCCCTAGCACACGTCTTCTCGACTGTGCCAAAGGTCAAACTAAACATGAATCAGGCATCTGGTTTAGAGACAGCTTGCAGATAAGGCCAGTCCTCCAGGCCCAGGGACATTCTCCAGATAAGGGCAGGTAAAGAGCAGGAAGCTTTGTTGAAGGGAGAGAGCTCCATGTTGCCCAGCTATTGAGTTAAACTGTTAGGCCATATGGAGGCTGCTGCCTCTGGCCAGTCAGCAATGCCTTCCAACAACAAATAGCATATATTTCTCCTATTTATATTCTACTGGCTATAAGGAATTCCTTTGTCATTATTAATGGAGAATTGTTTGGGATTAGAAAAAAGTTAGTAAGAAGTCTTGGTGAGGAGCTGGCAATGTCTGACATAGGAGATAAGGTGTTAGGACAGTCAAGACTGTAAAAAGACTAGGCACGACATCTTCCCTGGTGTTTGGGAACATTTTCTATGAAGCTATATAACTGTGTTGTATATAAGAAATGCTACAGAGAGGTGAATTGGAAAGATAGAGTTAAAAAAGTTTATAGATGTATATATCTAGTACTTGAGAGAGGAGACATAAAAAATCAAGAAAAAGGAAATAGCTTAAAGAAGTTCGTGATGGACTGTTTGCTTTATAGACATAAAAGAAAAAGTTTTCCAGCAATATCTTAGGTCCTACTGTTTTGCACCTTATATACACCAAAATTGCATACCCCATACCAGAGGTAAAAATGACAAAACAAAACAAAGTAAAACAAAAACTCCAAAAAATTTAAGACCACTGAAGAAAATGAAGGAGCATGTACACATAATTTTCAAAGCATGGAAATGCTTTCTTTTTTCTAAATAAAATTCTATCTATGTATATGTGTGTAACTGCTTCTTTGTATGTGCACCATGTGCATGCAGATGCCTACAGGGACCAGAAGAGGGAGCTATATCCCTTGTAATTGAAGTTTCAGATGATCATGAGCTGCCCTTCGTGAATACTGGGGGTTGAATCTGGGTCCTCGGTAAGAACAGCAAGTGTTCTTAAACTACTGAGCTATGCCTTCAGCCCCAGAAGTACTTTCTAAATAAGAAATCCACACAAACTATGTGGTTGGGGGAAGTTGTTAAAGTTGACTAAAACTAGAACAAAATTTGGATATGCTAAAGAGCTTAACAATTCTAGGCTAACAAAATCCATGAATTAATAGCTGAGTCCCTGGAATCAAAAAGAACTCCTATAGACAAATATGCCAAAAAAAAAAAAAAAAAATCAATGAACATGCCATGCTTTTACAAAAGAAATCTAAAGATCATTCAATGTATGAATAAGATTGTTATCTCTATAGAATATAATACATCATGAATCTAAATAACAGGATGTTGGTGTCAGTGAGCGGGATGACCCCATGCCCCAAGTTTCCCAGAGAAAGAGGGAAACCTGCCGCCACAGCCTGTCCTGTCGGGCCACTGAGAGGCATCGGAGCAGCTTCCATAGGCTCGCGCTGTCCCCGCGCTCTTGGGGTTTCTCTCGGCACTCCCAAGATGATAAAGACAGATCCAGATAAAGAAAAACCTCTAAAGGTTTACACTGCATTTAAAATTTTATGTAGGCTTGTGAGAGAAAAAGTAACAGGAGGAAATAGAGTAGCTGGTTGTGGTGGTGCACGCCGGTAGGATTTGCTGAAGGAAGCAGAGGCAGGTGGATTTCCACAGAGAAACCCTGTCTCGGGAAAAAAGAAACAAAAGAAAGTAAAAATAAAGTAATAAAAAAGCCACATAAAGATGGAAAATATAGAGAATCTGGATACTATATGCCATATTGTTGTCTTTAAATTGTTTGATTGCCGAGGAAAGACTTACTGCTGCTAAAATACATATGATTATAAATGCTTCTAAATTAATCCAACTTATACATTTTAAAAATGCTTTGACTTCAAAATTTAAGTCTAAGGACAGGCTACTTAGAAATAAAGGTTTTGCTTGTATTTCCACAGAAAATGAAAAGCTGTGAATTCCTCCCAGACTAATATGGTTTGATCAAGCAAGACCCCCTGAAGCTGAGACAATACAGCCTTACAAACTACAAAAACAAGGACCTGGTCAGATTTCTATGTTTTATCATGATCCCCATGGTATATGAACATCGTTCTCAATCAGCAGGAAGCAGTTTAGAAGGAACAACGCCCAAATTCCCAAATATTGTTTATAAATGTTTTTTTCGTTTAAATGGGGTTGGTTATAAATGATAATGAGCATAGTCATTTTTTTAAAGAAGAAAAGGGGAATAGGATATAGGAATGAATACTTTGCATTGGTATGGATTTTCATTTATTGATACAACTTTAAGGTCAATTTTGTGATATGTATGTCTCCTCTTGTTTAGGTATTGTGTTTATACAGATCTTTAAAAATGATATGCATAATTAAATACAGGTTATAGTCACCTATAATAGTCAGAACTTATAATTAGGTTAGTTAGGTCTTCTAGATATACAGAGATGTATTTGAGATGGTTAGGTATTCTTCAAAGCTTTCAAAGACCTACAGAAATATGGCTTTTAAATGGATTAGGATTTTCTTGGCAGTGAGACACAACTGCTCCTGGCACACCAATTACGTCAGAAAGGAGGATGGGATCAAAGAAACTCGTTATAGAATTTGCTTTCAACATGGCAAGATTAGCCATTTGGGCAAGAAACTGCTCTTGCCTGGACTGTTTGTTGATGTATAAACTGGACATGCAGGACCCACAAGAAAATATTTGCTGAATTTACAAAACAAGACAGTACTGAAGGGTTCCTGTTGAAATGGAGAAGTGTGCCAGACACACTGTGGCCGATGGGCTGAAAATGGATGCCCCAACGTTACAGAGGAACTTTGGATGACTGTCCAGGTAGCGAGATGTCCTGTCAATTCTAGAGTTTATATATTATCCTTCTGTGGTCTTTGATAGAGTTGAAGACAGATAGTTATGATTATAGTTTTCTTCAGTTATTATAAAAGATAAATTACCCCTCTTTTTATTTAGACAGACAAGAGGAGATGATGGGGAATGTACTGTGTATGTTCATCTTACTGATTATTGAATAAAATACTGTTAGGCCAATGAAACAGCAAGTTAGACAGGACTAGGGGTCAAAGAGGATTCTGGGAAATGTAGTAGAGAAGTGGTGATCCAGGCAGGAAGTGACATAGCAAGGAGACTCATTTAAGCAAGGAGAAACAGGAAGTGTCCCCCTTTCCCCTCGGTGCCTCCTCCTGTGGCACCATGTGAGCTACCGTCAAGAGAGGGTGCCTGCAGAAGGCATCCTCTATAAGATAAGTCTTATAAAATATATAGATTTATGATAATTAAAACTGAGCTAACAGATGAGAATCCTAGTCATTGGCCAAGCAGCATTGTACCTAATACAAGTCTCTCTGTGTATTAATTTGGGCCCTAACTCGAGCAGGCGGCTGGCATAAAGTGCACATGTGGCGGTGGGGCTCGGAGGCTTTGGCCGAAAGATTTATCGTAACAGGATGTCCTCTGTACACACCCAGATTGGTGAGCCTACATTTGTTTAGACTTGGTGTGGGTCTCAGGAGCTAAAGATTTTCTTTACCCTCTGTTTCTCTTCCATCCTTAACTCTCCTTCTCCCTCCCCCCTCTCTCTCTCTGTCTGTCTCCCTCTCTCTTCCTCTCTCTCTTCCTTCCTCTCTCTCCCTCTCTCCCTCTCTCCCTCCGTGTGTGTGTGTGAGTGTGTGTGTGTGTGTGTGTGTATGTGTGTCAGAGGAAGGGAGGATGAGGCACTTCCATGCTTTGTGGTGTTTTCCCCCGTTTACTCAGAGGCCTCATATTTACAAATTTCATTAAAATCATTTTTAAATATTTTGTAAAATAAGCAAGCATTGTTGTTAACTATTGGGGAATATTATTTTCAGATGTGTGACTTTTGTTTATGCTGCATTTGTTTAACTCTGTGAAGGTGTGTTACTATGTCTGTCTAAAACACCCGGTGGTCCTAATAAAGAGCTGAACGGCCAACAGTAAGGCAGGAGCAAGGATGGGCAGGGCTGGCAGGTAGAGAGAATAAATAGAAGGAGAAAAAGGAGTACAAGCAATGGGAGAGCAAGGAGAAGAGGGCTTCAGGGACCAGTCACCCAGCCATCCAGCCATCCACAGCTGTCCATGGAGCAAGAGTAAGTCTAACACAATAAATAAATGACCCACAGACAGACTTTGGGGTTCAAGCTTCATATTGAAGATCAGAAAAGCAAAGCAGCCGGGCACTAGCTCTCTCTCTACCTCAGATTGAAAGGCAATCCTAGCTCCACCAAACCTCACACTGCTGCCTCTCCTCAGCATGGCTGGAGAATCCTGAGACTTCAATATCTTCCTATTTCGAATGTGGCTGGAGAAATAATGCCTGATACTGACTACTGAAGACCATGCTCCTATCTTTTATACCCCTCTAGTGCTGTGATTCAAGGTGTGTGATCCCAGGTGCTGAGATCATCTTCATGCGTGCTGTTTCTCGTTAGGACTACATCAATCTTGTGTACATCTGGGTGGCCTTGGTCTCACAGAGATCCATATACCTCTTAATCCTGAGTCCTAGGATTAAAGGTGTGTACCATTACCTCCTAGCTTCTGGCTGCTGGGATTAAAGGTGTGTGCCTGGCTTTTAGGGTTTATGGCTGACTTTGCTTTCTGAATCCTCAAGCAAGCTTTAATAAATCATAAATAATATATCACCACAATAAGTAAGATTTACTGAAGTAAGAGAACAGGAAAAGCCCGGAGGCAAATTGTAGACTGGATAATGTACAATAAGAAAAGCTGGCTAGGCTGGGAAGTGGTGGTGCACACCTTTAGTCCCAGCACTTGGGAGGCAGAGGGCAGGCAGATCTCTGAGTTCGAGGCCAGCCTGGTCTACAAAGCTACACAGAGAAACCCTGTCTCGAAAAACCAAAAAAAAAAAACAAAAAACAAACAAAAAAAAACAAAACAAAACAAAAAAAAGAAGAAACAAACAAACAAACAAAAACAGAAAAGAAAAGCTGGCTAGAAACAAGGCAAACTAAGGCTGGGCACTTATAACTAGGAATGTACTGTGTTGCTATAGTAGAAACCCAGACAGTAGACTCATCTCCCTCCCTATTTCTGCAAATCAATATTCAAAGATCAATAGCTTAACCAAAATCATGGAATAGGAAAGAGCCCTTCCAGTGTCATACTGTCTCATGTACTGCTCATCACCTCCAGCTACCTCAAGATCCTGCTAATTACTTGATTTGGAAGACAGCAGGTATAGAAACCCTGGGCACTTTCCAATATTCTCAAAATTTAATCAGAGGTGAAATCATACAAATGTAGTAAGAAACAAAAATATAACAAAATGATATATAATTCAATGTCACGTTGCAAGCTATCAATAGAAGTGTTCACTATAAAACTTTAAGGCAGAGCTAGAGAGAGAGTTAGTTCAACTGCTTCTCCAGAGGACCCCGGTTCAATTCCCAGCACCCACTTTGAGTGGCTCATGCCTGCCTCTTATTCCAGATCCAGGGATTCAGGTATCATCTTCTGCCCTTCATATGCACAAATCCATATACCCGTGCATAAATAAAAATAAAATAAACCTTAAAAATTTTAAAAGAGATTCATTATAGCACTATTCTACCTAATGAATTCAAACTAAAAGACACTTAGCCTTGAATTTGAAGGAAACATTGGACAGTTGTGGGTGAAAGCACTGCAGAATTCCTGAAATGCAACTGAAGGATTATCAAAGACAAATTATTCTTACTTCAGAACAAGCACATGGCTAAAAGTGACCTGCTTGACCAAGAGTCTGCAAACATTTCTGCAATGGTGACCAACTGGCCTTCTAATTACAGTCTGTGGGGTTCTGGGATTCCAAGAAAACTAGCAAAATCCACATCTAATGGAATGACAGCCACATCAACAACTAGCAAGGCAGATCATATTAAGCAGTTTAGTTCTATTGTCATGTGGAGAAGGGAGAGAGCAGGAACACACAGGGGATAGACTGAACTGGGTAGAGAGCCTAAAAAGAGAGAATAAGAAAGGAGAAGTCAAAGAGATTCCTAAAGTTTCTTATTTTTAGACCAGTACCATTCTGAACCAAAGGCCATATAACCCTTCTTTTTATAGTGGCCATGGACACAGTTTTTGGACATCCACTATCTGGTTTTACTGACTTTCTGTTCTGTTTTGTTTTGTTCTGTTCTGTTTTGTTAAACACAGACCACAGCTGATGAGCATTTGGTTGTGGCCGTCTAGACAATGACATCCAGTCTATACATGACATAAACTCTGTGTGTTCCTTTAGGGATGGTCACATCCTTCACTTTCTCTGATGAGGGGTTTTGAATAGCAGCGATACACACAGGGAGATTTTTATGTGGGTGGACACAGATTTCTGAAACACTATGCTGTGTGTCTGCTGTCTCAAACACAGGAATTTAGAAAGGAATGTGTTCTGTGGTTCACAAGGTCCAAGAGCCTGGACCCCAGATCTCTGAAGAAATCCCAGCAAGGCAGAGTGTTGGCAAAGAAATCGGAAAAAAGAGAGAGAGGGAGAAAGATGAGGTCCAGCAGGAGAGTGATGGCATTACCATTTGGATCATAATAAACTTTCTTTTTTTTTCTTCTGAGATAGGGTTTCTCTGTGTAGCAGCCCTGGCTGTCCTAGAACTAGCTCTGTAGACCAGGCTGGTCTGGAACTCACAGAGATCCGCCTGCCTCTGCCTCCATAGTGCTGGGATTAAAGGCATGCGCCAACGTTGCCTGGCTTCATAATAAACTTCATGGGACTCTAGAAGGTGAAAGATTGAGACAGTGAAATGGAAGGAAGCAAAGGCGTTCGGTAAGCTATCAGAGCCTCTGAGACTAGTGGAGTAGAGGGAGCAAATGATGCAATTAGCACAAATATCTAAACTCAACTCAACACTCAACAGCATCAATGCTTCTCTACCCCAAACCCCAAACAAGCTACTTCTAATGGCCAAGATATCAACAACAATGCTGGGGTTTCTTACTTCTTTTAAAGCTTGTGCCCTAGTTTGATTTTCTGTTGCTACAGAACACTAACTAAGCCCAGTAGAGGAGCAAAGTGCTTACTTCATCTTTCAGGTTGCAGACTTTGATAGAGGAGAGCCAAAGCAGGAACCGGAGGCAGGAACTGAAACAGAGACCATAGAAGAATGCTGCTTGTCGGTTTGCCATTTATATCTTGCTCACCTTGCTCTCCTCCACAGCCCAGGCCTATGTGTGTAGGGGAAGCTGTAGCCATGCCTACTTAGGGGCTGGCTACAGGTATGTCTGACCACGCTTGTGAGGGCGTGGTCAGAGTGACGTAGTGTGACTGCATTTGCGCTTTCGGTTTCACTTTGCTGCTTGCTGTACAGACCGCTACCACGCTGGCTGGCTAGGTTGCTCTGTAAGTAAGGCTTTTCCCTATTAAGTACCCTTATATTTCTACCTGACTCCATATTGGTAATTTCCACTATATATGTGTTTAAGGGTGGCGCCACCCACAGTGGGCAGGGCCCTTCCTGAATTAATTAGCAATTGAGGAAATGTCTCACAGACATGAACACAGGCCCATAGGATCTGAACAGTTCCTCAGTTGAGGTTCCCTCTTTCTACGTGAGTCTAGGTTGGACAGGTTGACATCTGAAACTAACTTTGACGTTTCACACCTTGTCAACTTTCTCACCCAAACACAAAGCTTTAAACTATAACCTTCCTATCTTATTTGTCCCTGAGATCTCATGCATGCTAATTTTGTAGAATAAAATGAAGTATAACTTTAAAAGTCCAATAGTCTTTTTAGAATTGCAATTTTGTTTCAAATTTTTGTTTTTAAATTACTTCTCTTATTTTTGAGATTATAATTACATCATTTCTTCCTTCCCTTTCCTCCCTCCAAACCCTCTAATATACTCTTCCTTGCTCTCTCTCAAATTCATGGCCTCTTTTTTTATTATTGTTTTACACACATATATGAACACATCCTATATATTCCTAAATATGTAACTACATGCTCTGTATGTGATTTGTGCGTATGTTTTAAGGTCTGATCATTTGGTATTGGATAATCAATTGGTGTTCTCTTTCATGGAAAAGACTACTTCTGCTTCTAGCATTCCTTTGTTGACTGTAGTTCCACCAAGTGGGAGCCAAATATTCAAGCATATGAGCCTATCTGGGCCATTCATATTGAAATCACCAGAGGTTCCAAGTTTTTAAACTGATAGACTAAGTTGTCTCAAATTTGTAAATGTTTCATTATACATTTTCCCTAATACCAATAGAAGGACAAGAGTACTTTTATCATTTAAAGTGACCTTGGTTTTAAAAGACAGGGAAAATTGAGGTCAAAGGTTTGTTTTTTTTTTTTTTTAGTTTGTTTTGTTTTGTTGCTTTTTCTCAATTCTTTGTTCTCTTGAGATGTTTGCAAGAAAAGTGCAGAAAGAATGGGTGTTATTTAGTAGCTGTTTGTTGCCCCATATAGAAACTTGCCCCTTAGATTAAACATGCAAGTATTTTTAAGAAAAAAATACAGAATTATAGCATAACATTCTGATTTATGTGTCTGTGTGTCCATGTGAAGTAGATATGTCCTCATGTAGGTATGCACATTTGTGGATGCATAGTGATAGCAGAGGCTGAAGTCCAGGGTTCTTCCTTCATCATTCTTGGCTTATTTTTTTAGAAGTTTTCTGTTGTTTATCCTAGAGGTCATTGATGCAGCTGGTACTGGCAACCAATGAGCTCTGCTCCCCAGGACTTGGGGGTTACAGATGCATACAAACACAACAAGCTTTTTAAATGGGTACTGGGATTCTAAACTTGAACCATAGTCCCAATTCCCTAACATTCTCATATTTTTATTTGTGCCTTCTTGTATTGCAATAAAGGAGTTAAGCTAGCTTTTACTAAATAATAAAAATATGACTATATTTGTACAAGGGTAAAAGAACAGAAAGACAAAACAATGATATGTGGGAAACACATAATGAGAGGAGGAAATTGATGGATAAAAAATTAGGCGCATGGAAAATTCCATTTTCATTTCCACAAGTGGCTTTAAAAAAGAATGCTATAATTTCTCACCATCGGAAGTGGCTCCAGATGTATCTCTAAGGAATTAATCTCATCTGCCCAGCACATTTCACAATCAGTGAGGACCTGAAAGTGCTGCAACAGCTGAAGACCTCTGGGACCAAAGGATGCATCTGTGAGGGATATCCCACAAACCAGAAAGGAAATGAAAAGTAATCTTTGTAGATAGGTAAGAAAATTACTCTACAACACTGGCCTTATATCAAGACAAACTTATTTTTTCTGTTAAAAATAAAAAGAATAGAAATACTTGCACATGAGAACCTTAAATCCATTTGTCTTGTTTCCCAGAACAATCATGAAGACAGTTTCTGCTAAAACAATGTGAGTTGAGATAATTCCCTTCACATAGGCCCAGAGCAAAACTAAATAAATCTATTCAAATGAATAAAGAAGGACCATCGTGAGGTGGTGAAGGAAAGACCTGAAAAAGACACCTACTGGTAACAATGTCTTGATAAAATGGTTTCTGTTGTTGAACATCAGGTGCCTGGTGCTCCTGTATGAGGTGTTCTCGTCTCCCTCCCCACACTCACTACAACTGCAGAGGCTTTTGTGAGCCTTGCCTAAGGCTCACAACACTCAGCCTTAACACTGAGCCTTAACACTCAGTTTGGAGCTGGCAACAAAGACCCGCAGCTCAGCCACTGATGCCAGGGGACTCGGCAGGCCAGTGAGCAGAGTAGGCAGAATTTTAATTGAGATAGTCTAGACATTGAGAGGTCACAAAAAGACAGAGAAACTATAATCTTTTCCACACAAAACTGTGATTATGTTTGGCTCTGAAATGGCCTCCCTGGGCTCATATTTTGAGTACTTGGGCCCCAGCATACAGAGCTATTTTGAAGTCTGTGTGTCACCTTGAAGAAGTGTGGTCTACCCAGCAGCAGCACATCACCAAGGTGAGCCTTTAATGGTTATACCTGAGCCTGGTCCTACATTGTTTTCTGTCTACATATGTAAATGGAATCTGGACTGAGCTCTCCTCCTAACCCAGAAGTCAGAATAAACACTTCCTCCCAAAATTGTTCCTGTCATACAGTAAGGCCTTAGAGTAAAAGTGACTAAAAGTCCTGTCTACAAATCTACAGATGCATGGGAGACACCCATGACAGCTGGGAAAGTATGGAAGTTGAGGATGTGAAGCAGAACCCTTCCTCAGCTTTTACACATGGGCCAGGCAGCAGCTGGAGAAGGCCTTGAATGTCTGAAGTGTCTGGAATGTAATCTCTCTTCAAAGTGAAAAGATGCTGGAGGAAACTGTAAAGAGTCAATCTCAACTTCTATGTCTGCTCTACCTACCCAGGGAGCCATTGTCACTCAACCAAGTGGAGACAAGGGAAAGAAACACTTATATAAAAACAGGTTACATTAATATTGGAAGCTAAAGGTAGGACAGTGGTGGGCGAGCACCAGGAAACATAGGTCCAGTGAAGACATAGAACAAAGCAAGAAAAGGTTCTCATTCCACGGAGTAGTAGGCAGTGTGAAAATGCACATCAAAGAGAAAAGCACGGGAGTGTTTAAACAGTTCCTGGTGGAGATGGACACAAGCAAGGATCAGTGGGTGCATATGGCCTCTCTGCCTCCTTTGCTGGCTTTTAATTAAAATAGTACTACTCCTAGGACATGGATCAAACTAAGTTACACCATTTGTAGTTGTTATCTTTTCTCTCCTCTTTCTGATGAGATGAACAAGTACATCCATATAATGACCAATGAATTTGCACATGCATTTTTGCTACCACCAGCAACGCAAGAGGATTTCCACTCCCAACCCAATGCCTCCTGGCACTGCTTTGTACACACACTTTAAACATCTTAATGGAAATCACACAAGTCACATCTAGCTGATATTAAAGGGTCAGATATAAAGTTATTTGGGGAGTTCACGGAAAATTCAAGAAAAGCTAAAGAATCAGTCTTGGAAACCAGAAATGAGGCAGTAGTAGAATACACCTGCCCTCATAGACAGTCTGAGGGTCACAATGTCACCACCACTACTACAAAATCATGGATGACAACAGCACTGGACAAAGCCACCAAATTCTCAGTATGGTGCTGCAGTGAATTTGTCTCTTCTTTGCATCCATCTTTGATTGCCTTTCCTAGGTCCAAAGGCTCAAGCAGGAACATCAGAGCTGAGTGTCTCTGCCTGGCCCAGGTTCCCAGGGGAGTGCAAGAAAGAACATTCAGTTTCTGTAGTGTGCAGCTACTTCTGCCAAGGCTTAAAATGTACACACCGCTCAATGGCAGTACTCAAAGAATTGAGTTCAACTTAAGAAGGTTTTCATGATGGTTGAGGGTGGGAGGAAGCCTCTGGTTTTGAGCACAGAAGTTTCAGAGAATGAGAAAGATGACTCACAGTGAGAGAGACATCGTGCCTTAGAAGACAGCATCTCAGGAGAGAACATCTGGGTAAGAGTGACTCTGGATGGGTTTGTGAGAGAACAAACCAAACATCAGATTTATTGCAGTGGTTTTTTGTTCCATCCCTTGGGGATAGTGCACTTGAAAGATTGATTATTAGAGATCCTTATACATGTCTTGATACTCATCAATTATTGTATGTCTTAAATATTTGAAATATTCAGACTTCACACAGGAATTTTTCCCATACCCAAATAAAACATTCTAGAGCAAAACAAATCCAGAGATTCCCCTAGATTAATAGTCTTTGTGTTTCCCCAGAATAGTCTGTGTCCATGAGCTGACCAATTGGAAATCAGTTGGCCATATCTACTTGTAATAGTTTTGATCAATTTGCTAGTTGTTTTTGAAATATCCCATCACTTCCAATATCTTCCTGGAATTGACCTGCCTGGTGTCTACCTTTTCTTATCCCAGGTGGCCTCCTTCATGAGAGCATTCTCCAGAATCACCAAGCTTCTATTGGACCCCAGGTTCCATTGAGGCCATATTCTGGGAGCTTTTAACTTTTCCTCAAATCTAAACTGGCCATATCCATGCAATGTTTTACCAAACATCAAATATTTACTCCAATAAAAGTTATTTTGCAACTTGGTTAATTTACCAGATGATACTTTCAAAGTTAAGAGAGAAACTTAAAGTGCCACAAACAAGATTAATATTAGAGACAAATGAAACAAAATATTCATAGCACCCTTTGCTTTGGATTTCTTGATTGGGACCTTGGAGTTGATGCCATGAGAAACCACGTATACTTTAATTTATGGCCATTACAAATCAGGAGAGGGAAAGCCCTGGTCTAAAGAACTAAAATTTTTTGATAAATGCTCAGAGAAAAACAAAACACCTGGGCTCTTACATAAACCATCATTGAAAAGGCAATTAAAACAAAGAGCAATTTCTCTTTTTGCTTATTGTAGAGACTTCAGTCTGTAATGAACCATTTTTCACCTCTCTGTCCTGGGATGAGCTGGAGAAGCTTGCCCCAGCATACTCAGGGTTTTTAATTGAGCAGGAGAATAATGGAGCCTCACAGTGTTTTCCCTGTTACCCTAATTACTCAGAAGAGTCTTTATGTAGAATCTTCAGAGAATAGAAAGAAGGAAAATAAGAACTATACAAACTTGCATCCCACTCAAAGATCTCCCCAATGAAGTTTGCTATGAGGAAACCGTGACACAAGGCAGAATCTAAACCAGGTACAGCAGCAGAGCCTGGGCTATTCCCAGTGCAGAAAGGGAGAACTACATGAAGAAATTATTCATTGCTGAAAAGGAATGACAATGGTACAGTATGCCCATAATTTGTCAAACGTACTAGAAGGCATAGGTTTTGTGGGAGCAGAGAGGGAAAAAGAGAAAGAAATCAATGTTTGTTTTCCTTCTTTCTTGCTATCTCAATCTGAAATGGATGATTTCCCTTCCAATATAAATACATCCTTCCAGTCCATTATAAATCACCAAAGATGGGGGAATTACAATAAATTCATAATGAATATGGAAAACATAAATAAATGAGACAATTGGTAGACCAAAAGTTGTAGAGAATTCTTGTGGGGAAAAAAGAAACTAGAAAAAGCAGATTGAAAACAGAAATTTGTCCCAAAATTCAGATCACAGAGGATGACAGAAAAAAGGGGAGAATGATGGCTACAGAGCTCCATGCTCAACAAAATAGACACCTGGAAAAGCAGGTGACGTGATGACCTGGGGACAGGCTATGACTCTTCAACATTTCTCATGAAAGCCAAAGCCATTGTCAGGTGGCATTGCTAAGAAATAGAAGAAGGCAGTGAGTGGGTAATAAGCACAAGACCAAGATGGAGGGCTATTCTGGCACCAAAACTGCATGTCCACTAGAGCAGCCAGAGCAGCCCTGCAAGCACTCACCTCATCAGCTACTGCTTGCAAAGCCCGCAGCATCTGCTGTTACTGATGGATTATCCATGCTTCCATAGTGGTGCATTCTTCCCCACTGACATCACTCAACTTGGTTTCTTCTGCTTCCCTCCTGAGTCTGACTCTCTTTTCTTCTAAGTCAGGTTGCTCGGAGGTGTTCCAGACATTCTCTCAGGAGACAGCCTAGGAGGCATCACTTCTTGCCTTGGAGCGTTGACATAGCATGTTACCCAGCTCCTTGCCTGCCATTATCACTGTCTCTGGAGTCCCAAGTGATCTAAATTCTC